>NC_069505.1:617773077-617840577 GCF_027579735.1 Bombina bombina | reverse complement strand
CAGATCCTTATCCTGTAGCAGTTAGTTACATGTCAGTATCAGATCCTGATCCTGTAGCAGTTAGTTACATATCAGTATCAGATCCTGATCCTGTAGCAGTTAGTTACATGTCAGTTTCAGTCCCTGATCCTGTAGCAGTTAGTTACATGTCAGTATCAGATCCTGATCCTGTAGCAGTTAGTTACATGTCAGTATCAGATCCTGATTCTGTAGCAGTTAGTTACATGTCAGTATCAGATCCTTATCCTGTAGCAGTTAGTTACATGTCAGTATCAGATCCTGATCCTGTAGCAGTTAGTTACATGTCAGTATCAGATCCTGATCCTGTAGCAGTTAGTTACATGTCAGTATCAGATCCTGATCCTGTAGCAGTTAGTTACATGTCAGTATCAGATCCTGATCCTGTAGCAGTCAGTTACATGTCAGTATCAGATCCTGATCCTGTAGCAGTCAGTTACATGTCAGTATCAGATCCTGATCCTGTAGCAGTTAGTTACATGTCAGTATCAGTCCCTGATCCTATAGCAGTTAGTTACATGTCAGTATCAGATCCTAATCCTGTAGCAGTTAGTTACATGTCAGTATCAGTCCCTGATCCTGTAGCAGTTAGTTACATGTCAGTATCAGTCCCTGATCCTGTAGCAGTTAGTTACATGTCAGTATCAGATCCTGTAGCAGCTTGTTACATGTCAGTATCAGATCCTTATCCTTTAGCAGTTAGTTACATGTCAGTATCAGTCCCTGATACTGTAGCAGTTAGTTACATGTCAGTAACAGATCCTTATCCTGTAGCAGTTAGTTGCATGTCAGTATCAGATCCTGATCCTGTAGAAGTTATTTACATGTCAGTATCAGATCCTGATCCTGTAGCAGTTAGTTACATGTCAGTATCAGATCCTGATCCTGTAGCAGTTAGTTACATGTCAGTATCAGTCCCTGATCCTGTAGCAGTTAGTTACATGTCAGTATCAGATCCTGATCCTGTAGCAGTTAGTTACATGTCAGTATCAGATCCTTATCCTGTAGCAGTTAGTTACACGTCAGTGTCAGTCCCTGATCCTGTAGCAGTTAGTTACATGTCAGTATCAGATCCTGATCCTGTAGCAATTAGTTACATGTCAGTATCAGATCCTGATCCTGTAGCAGTTAGTTACATGTCAGTATCAGTCCCTGATCCTGTAGCAGTTAGTTACATGTCAGTATCAGATTCTGATCCTGTAGCAGTTAGTTACATGTCAGTATCAGATCCTTATCCTGTAGCAGTTAGTTACACGTCAGTGTCAGTCCCTGATCCTGTAGCAGTTAGTTACATGTCAGTATCAGATCCTGATCCTGTAGCAATTAGTTACATGTCAGTATCAGATCCTTATCCTTTAGCAGTTAGTTACATGTCAGTATCAGTCCCTGATCCTGTAGCAGTTAGTTACATGTCAGTATCAGACCCTGATCCTGTAGCAGTTAGTTACATGTCAGTATCAGTCCCTGATCCTATAGCAGTTAGTTACATGTCAGTATCAGATCCTTATCCTTTAGCAGTTAGTTACATGTCAGTATCAGTCCCTGATCCTGTAGCAGTTAGTTACATGTCAGTAACAGATCCTTATCCTGTAGCAGTTAGTTGCATGTCAGTATCAGATCCTGATCCTGTAGAAGTTATTTACATGTCAGTATCAGATCCTGATCCTGTAGCAGTTAGTTACATGTCAGTATCAGATCCTTATCCCGTAGCAGTTAGTTACATGTCAGTGTCAGATCCTTATCCCGTAGCAGTTAGTTACATGTCAGTATCAGATCCTGATCCTGTAGCAGTTAGTTACATGTCAGTATCAGATCCTGATCCTGTAGCAGTTAGTTACATGTCAGTATCAGATCCTGATCCTGTAGCAGTTAGTTACACGTCAGTGTCAGTCCCTGATCCTGTAGCAGTTAGTTACATGTCAGTATCAGATCCTGATCCTGTAGCAGTTAGTTACATGTCAGTATCAGATCCTGATCCTGTAGCAATTAGTTACATGTCAGTATCAGATCCTTATCCTTTAGCAGTTAGTTACATGTCAGTATCAGTCCCTGATCCTGTAGCAGTTAGTTACATGTCAGTAACAGATCCTTATCCTGTAGCAGTTAGTTACATGTCAGTATCAGATCCTGATCCTGTAGCAGTTAGTTACACGTCAGTGTCAGTCCCTGATCCTGTAGCAGTTAGTTACATGTCAGTATCAGATCCTGATCCTGTAGAAGTTAGTTACATGTCAATATCAGATTCTTATCCTGTAGCAGTTAGTTACATGTCAGTATCAGATCCTTATCCTGTAGCAGTTAGTTACATGTCAGTATCAGATCCTGATCCTGTAGCAGTTAGTTACATGTCAGTATCAGATCCTGATCCTGTAGCAGTTAGTTACATGTCAGTATCAGATCCTGATCCTGTAGCAGTTAGTTATATGTCAGTATCATATCCTGATCCTGTAGCAGTTAGTTACATGTCAGTATCAGATCCTGATCTTGTAGCAATTAGTTACATGTCAGTATCAGATCCTGATCTTGTAGCAATTAGTTACATGTCAGTATCAGATCCTGATCCTGTAGCAGTTAGTTACATGTCAGTATCAGATCCTGATCTTGTAGCAATTAGTTACATGTCAGTATCAGATCCTGATCCTGTAGCAGTTAGTTACATGTCAGTATCATATCCTGATCCTGTAGCAGTTATTTACATGTCAGTATCAGATCCTGATCCTGTAGCAGTTAGTTACATGTCAGTATCAGATCCTGATCCTGTAGCAGTTAGTTATATGTCAGTATCATATCCTGATCCTGTAGCAGTTAGTTACATGTCAGTATCAGATCCTGATCTTGTAGCAATTAGTTACATGTCAGTATCAGATCCTGATCTTGTAGCAATTAGTTACATGTCAGTATCAGATCCTGACCCTGTAGCAATTAGTTACATGTCAGTATCAGATCCATCCTGATCTTGTAGCAATTAGTTACATGTCAGTATCAGATCCTGATCCTGTAGCAGTTAGTTACATGTCAGTATCATATCCTGATCCTGTAGCAGTTAGTTACATGTCAGTATCATATCCTGATCCTGTAGCAGTTAGTATCATGTCAGTATCAGATCCTGATCCTGTAGCAGTTAGTTACATGTCAGTATCAGATCCTGATCCTGTAGCAGTTAGTATCATGTCAGTATCAGTCCCTGATACTGTAGCAGTTAGTTACATGTCAGTATCAGATCCTGATCCTGTAGCAGTTAGTTACATGTCAACATCAGTCCCTGATCCTGTAGCAGTTAGTTACATGTCAGTGTCACATCCTGATTCTGTAGCAGTTAGTTACATATTAATATCAGATCTTTATCATGTAGCAGTTATTTACATGTTATTATCAGATCCTGATCCTGATCCGGTAGCAGTCAGTTACATGCCCACATCTGACAAATGATCTTATAGGAGTTAGGTACATGCCCACATCAGATCCCTGATCTTATAGCAGTTAGTTACATGATCACACCAGACCCCTGATCCTTTACTAGTTAGTTACATGTCCACATGAGACCACTGATCTTAGAGCAGTTAGTTACATGCCCACAGTAGTCACTGATCCTGTAGTAGTCATTTACATTCCCACACCAAACCTGTGATCTTGTAGCAGTCAGTTACATTCCCATACTAGACCTGTGATCTTGTAGCAGTCAGTTACATTCCCACACCAAACCTGTGACCTTGTAGCAGTCAGTTACATGCCCAGGTCAAACCCTGTTATTATAGCAGTTTGTTATATTCTCACACCAGACACTTGATCCTGCAGTAGCACATGCCAGCTTCAAACCCCTGACCTTGCAGCAGTAAGTTACATACATGCCTTTAATACCCACTTGGTTACATGTCCTCATCAGACTCATCAGAGGAACAGATAGCAAACAGTTTATTCAGATGATGAAAATGTGTTAAGGTCTTTCTTTAGAGTGATACACCCTGTCATGAGATGCAGGACACTGCATAGAAGATACAACACTATTTTATTGCAGAGCATAAAAGTACACAGACTGCACAACACATCAGACTTAGTAACAACGACATAGACTATAATGACTATAGGCCACTCCCCCATCCGGTGATGTCACACTCCCACTCTCATCACAATTTCCCTTTTTTTAAAGAATAAAGCATACATTTTTTTAAGAGTACAACAAATAACAAGGTATAAGAGAATATATATGAACAACAAGAAATACAATCCTGTCTTGGACATCAGGGTAGACTACCCTAGTCTACAGTGACCATGGGATTATTATGCCCAATCTTGTGGTCACTGCTCTAACTACAGTGTTAATCCTCATAGCGGGCTGAAAGTTTCACCACTCTTCCACTTGTCATCATTTTACATGAACTATCCTCTGATACAGAAGAAGGTGATTGAGAGTCTGCTAAAATCACATAAGTATCTCCACTGTGGTCTTGCTGTGGGGAATTCACCCTTCTTAAAACAGGGGATCCCACCGGGATCCCATCCCACTGTGGCTCTGAAGCATCCAGTCCCAAACTCTCAGGTACTGGCTGAAGAAGTCTTCTTTTTCGATGTGTGACTGTCCCTCCTTCAGTAAGGACCACATAAGACCTTGATTCTGGAGAGCGTCCTATTACTGTGGCTGGCATCTTCTATTTCTTCTCATCATCCAGTTTAACTCTAACATTCAGGCCCACATTCAGCTCCTGCAAGGGCCTCACAGACGCCTAGATTTAGAGTTCTGCGGTAGCCGCCAAAACCAGCGTTAAGGGCTCCTAACGCTGGTTTTTACCGTCCGCTGGTATTTAGAGTCAGTCAGGAAAGGGTCTAACGCTCACTTTCCAGCCGCAACTTTTCCATACCGCAGATCCCCTTATGCCAAGTGAGCATTAGAACTCTAACGACAAGACTCCAGCCGCAGAAAAAAGTCAGGAGTTAAGAGCTTTATGGGCTAACGCCGGTTTATAAAGCTCTTAACTACTGTGCTCTAAAGTACACTAACACCCATAAACTACCTATGTACCCCTAAACCGAGGTCCCCCCACATCGCCGCCACTATAATATATTTTTTTAACCCCTAATCTGCCGACCGCACACCGCCGCCACCTACATTATCCCTATGTACCCCTAATCTGCTGCCCCTAACATCGCCGACACCTACATAATATTTATTAACCCCTAATCTGCCCCCCCCATGTCGCCACTACCTTACCTACACTTATTAACCCCTAATCTGCCGACAGGACCTCACCGCTACTATAATAAATGTATTAACCCCTAAAGCTAAGTCTAACCCTAACCCTAACACCCCCCTAAGTTAAATATAATTTTAATCTAACGAAATAAATTAATTCTTATTAAATAAATTAATCCTAGTTAAAGCTAAATACTTACCTGTAAATAAACCCTAATATAGCTACAATATAACGAATAATTATATTGTAGCTATTTTAGGATTTATATTTATTTTACAGACAACTTTGTATTTATTTTAACTAGGTACAATAGCTATTAAATAGTTATTCACTATTTAATAGCTACCTAGTTAACATAATTACAAAATTACCTGTAAAATAAATCCTAACCTAAGTTACAATTAAACCTAACACTACACTATCAATACATTAATTAAATAAACTACCTACAATTACCTACAATTAAATCAACTAAACTAAATTACAAAAAAAACCAAACACTAAATTACAAAAAATAAAAAAAGATTACAAGAATTTTAAACTAATTACACCTACTCTAAGCCCCCTAAAAAAATAACAAAGCCCCTCAAAATAAAAAAAATGCCCTACCCTATTCTAAAATAAAAAGTTAACAGCTCTTTTACCTTACCAGCCCTTAAAAGGGCCTTTTGCTGGGCATGCTCCAAAGAAATCAGCTCTTTTGCCTGTAAAAAAAAACATACAATACCCCCCCCAACATTACAACCCACCACCCACATACCCCTAATCTAACCCACCCAAACTCCCCTTAAAAAACCTAACACTAAGCCCCTGAAGATCTCCCTACCTTGTATTCACCCAGCCAGGTATCACCGATCCGTCCAGAAGAGGGACCGAAGTCTTCATTCTATCCAGCAAGAAGAGGTCCTCCAGAGGGTCCAAAGTCTTCATCCAGGCGTCATCTTCTATCTTCTTCCATCCGGAGCGGAGCGGGTCCATCTTGAAGCAGCCGATGTGGAGCCATCCTTCCTCACCAACGTCCTAAGTCCGAATGAAGGTTCCTTTAAATGACGTCATCCAAGATGGCATCCCTCGAATTCCGATTGGCTGATAGGATTCTATCAGCCAATCGGAATTAAGGTAGGAAAAATTTGATTGGCTGATTGAATCAGCCAATCAGATTCAAGGTCAATCTGATTGGCTGATCCAATCAGCCAATCAAATTGAGCTCGCATTCTATTGGCTGATCGGAACAGCCAATAGAATGCGAGCTCAATCTGATTGGCTGATCCAATCAGCCAATCAGATTTTTCCTACCTTAATTCCGATTGGCTGATAGAATCCTATCAGCCAATCGGAATTCAAGGGACGCCATCTTGGATGACGTCATTTAAAGGAACCTTCATTCGGACTTAGGACGTCGGTGAGGAAGGATGGCTCCGCGTCGGCTGCTTCAAGATGGACCCGCTCCGGATGGAAGAAGATAGAAGATGCCGCCTGGATGAAGACTTTGGACCCTCTGGAGGACCTCTTCTTGCCGGATAGGATGAAGACTTCGGACCCTCTTCTGGACCCCTTCTTGCCGGATAGGATGAAGACTTCGGACCCTCTTCTGGACGGATCTGTGATACCCGGCTGGGTGAATACAAGGTAGGGAGATCTTCAGGGGCTTAGTGTTAGGTTTTTTAAGGAGGGTTTGGGTGGGTTAGATTAGGGGTATGCGGGTGGTGGGTTGTAATGTTGGGGGGGTATTGTATGTTTTTTTTTACAGGCAAAAGAGCTGATTTCTTTGGAGCATGCCCCGCAAAAGGCCCTTTTAAGGGCTGGTAAGGTAATAGAGCTGTTAACTTTTTATTTTAGAATAGGGTAGGGCATTTTTTTATTTTGGGATGCTTTGTTATTTTTTTAGGGGGCTTAGAGTAGGTGTAATTAGTTTAAAATTCTTGTAATCTTTTTTTATTTTTTGTAATTTAGTGTTTTTTTTTTTGTAATTTAGTTTAGTTGATTTAATTGTAGGTAATTGTAGGTAGTTTATTTAATTAATTTATTGATAGTGTAGTGTTAGGTTTAATTGTAACTTAGGTTAGGATTTATTTTACAGGTAATTTTGTAATTATTTTAACTAGGTAGCTATTAAATAGTTAATAACTATTTAATAGCTATTGTACCTAGTTAAAATAAATACAAAGTTGCCTGTAAAAAAAATATAAATCCTAAAATAGCTACAATATAATTATTCGTTATATTGTAGCTATATTAGGGTTTATTTTACAGGTAAGTATTTAGCTTTAAATAGGATTAATTTATTTAATAAGAATTAATTTATTTCGTTAGATTAAAATTATATTTAACTTAGGGGGGTGTTAGGGTTAGGGTTAGACTTAGCTTTAGGGGTTAATATATTTATTATAGTAGCGGTGAGGTCCGGTCGGCAGATTAGGGGTTAATACTTGAAGTTAGGTGTTGCCGATGTTAGTGAGGGCAGATTAGGGGTTAATAAAATGTATTATAGGGTTTGCGAGGCGGGAGTGAGGCGGTTTAGGGGTTCATACATTTATTATAGTGGCGGCGAGGTCCGGTTGGAAAATTAGGGGTTAATAAGTGTAGGTAAGGTAGCAGCGACATTGGGGGGGCAGATTAGGGGTTAATAAATATTATGTAGGTGTCGGCGACGTTGGGGGCAGCAGATTAGGGGCTCATAGGGATAATGTAGGTTGCGGCGGTGTACGGAGCAGCAGATTAGGGGTTAATAATAATATGCAGGGGTCAGCGATAGCGGGGGCGGCAGATTAGAGGTTAATAAGTGTAAGGTTAGGGGTGTTTAGGCTCGGGGTACATGTTAGGGTGTTAGGTGCAGACTTAGAAAGTGTTTCCCCATAGGAAACAATGGGGCTGCGTTAGGAGCTGAACGCTGCTTTTTTGCAGGTGTAAGGTTTTTTTTCAGCTCAAACTTCCCCATTGTTTCCTATGGGGGAATCGTGCACGAGCACGTTTTCAAGCTGGCCGCTACCGTAAGCAACGCTGGTATTGAGAGTTGAAGTGGCGGTAAATTATGATCTACGCTCCCTTTTTGGAGCCTAACGCAGCCCTTCAGAGAACTCTAAATACCAGCGTTATTTAAAAGGTGCGGGAAAAAAAAAACACGCGTAGCTAACGCACCCCTTTGGCCGCAAAACTCTAAATCTAGCCGAGAGTGTTTTCTGTCGTAGAAGAATCGGTAGTACTGTGGATAAATCTGGTAGGAACCTGCCCACATAATTCACAAGGCCCAATATTTTTCTCAGCTCATGTACATCAGAAGGACTTTTTATCTGTTCAATAGCAAGGATTTTATCAGGGTCTGGCTTGATACCATCTCCATTGATGATATTCCCAAAATAACATAACTCAGATTTTCTAAAATGGCATTTTTCTTTATTTAATTTCAGTCCAGACTCTCTAAACGTTTGCAGCACACAGCTCAATCGCTGATCATGTTCTTCCAGTGTAGACCCATATGCTAAAATATCATCCATGACGACTGCCGTGTCCTCGTGGTCCCTTAGGAGGGAACTCATCTCTCTTTGAAAGATTTCAGGAGCAGAGGATATCCCAATGGGGAGTCTGCAGAAACAAAACCGACCTACCGGTGTAATGAAGGTAGTCAGTTTGCGGCACTTTGGGTCTAGAGGTATCAGCCAGAAGCCTCTAGAAGCATCCAGTGTGAGAAGAACTTTGCCCCATAAAGTTTCGGAGGTATGTCTTCATGCGTTGGCAGCACATATCTCTCTCTTTTTACTGGGTCATTCAGCCGTTTCAAGTCTACGCAGATGCGTACCTTCCTGTTCTTCGTCGCAACGGGCACAATCGGGGCACACCGTCAGTTGATTCGACAACCTCTTCAATAACTACTATATTCTTCATACACAGAAGTTCCTTCTCCACTTGAGGCATGAGCGGGAATGGAATTCTACAAAGAGTTGTAATACTGTATGGGACTGCATCAACTTTATGTGATATTCGGACTGGATTGCAATTTAGCAGTTACTCTGGTGACGAGACCCAAACCACAGGTTGCTTTTCTGCTCAATAGGTTGTTAACACACTGAACTCTAATTACATGTACCCACATGGTGAATTTCATCTGTTTGTACTCACAGCTAGCAAGAAAGTTCCCCGCACAATCGATGCAGCCTCCAGGACTATGAACTTTCATTGTAACTTTTGCCAGCTGCAGCTGTCGAGGCAGTTTTATGAAGCTGCAAGGAACATAACAGTGATGTCTGCTCCTGTGTCAATCTTGAAGGCAACCTTGGCTCCCATCACAGTAAGGGTAACCCGCCAATCTTCGTCTGAACCAGACCGTTCGACAACAGACCATACAAAAGACACTTCTTGAGCCTCCTGGTCGCTATCCACCTGCATCTCCTTAATGGACTCAGTTTTACACACCACTTCAAAATAGCCCATTCGGTTACACTTTCTACATCTTTTATCTTTAGTGGGGCATAAGACATTTTGATCATGGGTACGATTACACCGCGTGCAACGAGCCTGCTGCATCCATCCACTTCTGGGCCTATCTGTTGCCCTTGGTCTACCACTCACACTTTGCCTTTCACCTGCAGCTCTCCTGAACTGCTGCACTTCATCCACAATACTCTCAGACCTCATGTCAGCACTTTGCTTTTTCACCAGTTCACTCTGACGGGCCATCCTAATAGCCCCATCTAATGTTAAATCAGCCTCCAACTGTAGCTTCAGTGAGACTTCAGCATCTGCAATTCCTATAACTATTCTGTCTCTGATTTGCTCTTCTTTAGAAACTCCAAATGACTCCACAGGTTCTCCCACATGCTGGGCGCGTTTATGTAAACAGGCCCTCCTTATGAATCACATTACGTTTTAGTACAAAGTGAGCATTGAGTTTGTTCATGACTATTTCAAAGTCAAACTCTTCCCCTTCTTGGAATGTAAAGGCATTAAACACTGGCTTCACATCCTTCCCCATAGAGTATAAAAGAGAATTAACTTGTACTTCACCACTCTCCTTGTCTAGCTTGGAAGAAATCCTGAAGCATTGAAACCGCTGACGCCATGTGGGCCAAGCTGCAGGCTGAGAGAAATCAAAAGGCTCAGGTGGAGTAAATGTCAACATCGTCATTAATTAGGAAACAGAAGCGCAGGAAAGTACTTCTGACACCATGTCATGAGATGCAGGACACAGCATAGACGGTACAACGCTATTGTATTGCAGAGCATAGAAGTATACAGACTGCACAACACATCAGACTTAATAACTGCAACAGACTGTAATGGCTGTAGGCCACACCCCCATCCGGAGACATCACACTCCCACTCTCATCACACACCCTGAAACTTTAAGTTTCCAAAAAGTCTTCTTTGATTCTATGGGCTTATTTTAATAAGCTTTGAATGCAGCTTCGGAGCCCCAGTGGCATGAACCTGAAATGCTAGTTAAGTAACTGCAGTCTGATCCGATGGAGATTGACAGCCCCTACTCATGCACAATTGGCCACACTCAAGCCGGGAGCCTCATTACAGTGAACCTTGTATACACATGATAAATGGAGTCCTAAGACCGTAGGTTCTTAATTGTCTATTAATGCATTTATTCCATAAATGAACCTATAGAGCTACTTCAAATATGTCAGCTTCTTCACAGTTCTCTGTCATTGACCTGCTATAGACTTTTCCTTACAGGATCATATGTTTTTTTATGGTTATTTAGAGGATATATAGTTTTTTTTTAAATGTGTATTTATTTAATAATCCAGTAATGCATAAAAATGGTTATGATGAAGTTAATACTACAAATATTTATTGAATTGTAATGTTTGTGTGATATGAGAATAATGAACAGTTGATAAAAAAAAATATGTTTAATGTGTATGTATGAGTATTTCTGTATAAAGCAGTTAAAAACAACTATCTTTATTTTTTCAATATTTACTCCATTTTGGATGATGATTGTAAAAAAGGTTCCTTCTGCAAGATTATTTTCTCGTATAATATGCATCATCCCTTGGCATTTGGTGTAGAACATAAACATTATTTTATTAAAAAAATAAAAATAAAGGAAAAAAATAGTTTTTCAATATTTATGTAGCGCTTACAAAATGTACAATAAAGCCATGTGCGGTCTACTAGAGTACAGCAAGAGAGACACATTTTTGGTATTTTTGTAAAAATAATTATATAAAACCTTTCGCCAGACTTATTTTTATGTAACATTCGTTTATTTTGCAGCAAATGTTAACCCAAAGCTCCACCAATCAACCACCAGTAATACAACAATGATTTGGTCATCAAGTATCAAGGTCTGTTTGGGTTACCCTTATTGGTTATTGTTGTGTGGCCTGAAAGCCTGACCTACCTTTATATAAGATTAATATTATTGGTGTGCGCACATGAGTCACAATGTCTTGCATGTGGTGAGACATTTTCAAATGAGTCTATGGGCCACATGTATTAAAAGGTGGGCGGACAAAGTACCTCTGCTACCCGCATGTACAATCGCACAAGGACCTTCCCAGGGCCATTTAATCACCATGAATGAACATGATCAGGGTGTTTTATCGCCACCCCCTAGAAGGGTAGTAACCAGTGGTTGTACATTGCAGAAAGCAGGATTGCATGAGTGAGCATTCCCTGCAAGGGCTTAAAAACAGCATCCTATGCTTAGTACATTGTGCCTTATGGTACCATAAAAGTTAAAAAGCATCTCAACCCTCAACCCTAAATATTAATCGCTGTCAAATGTTTTATAAGATTTTTTCACACAACTTTATAGGAAAGCTCACAAACCTCCAAATAATTCTATTTATTATACAAATTAAAGTTTTTTTAAAAGATATTTGATGTTTTTATTATCAATTTGCTAGAAATTATTTGTAAAGCGCAGAAAGATATTATTACACTGGGTACACGAGGAGAGGAGTACTATGAACTTGATTCATGGTAAAAATAGACAGATACATAAATTCGTCTTAGCAAAACAAATCAGGAAGATTAGGTCACTGCATTGCACTACTTACATTCTATGGATGTTAAAGATAATATAGTAGAAAAATTAAAATTAAAAATGTTATCTCTTTGTTAAAGGGGCATTAAAGGGACGGTCTACTCCAAAAATGTTATTGTTTAAAAAGATAGATTATTTTCTTTATAACCAATTCCCTAGCTTTGCATAACCAACACGGCTTTCTTAATATACTTTTTACCTTTGTGATTACCTTGTATCTAAGCCTCTGTAGGCGACCCCCTAATCTCAGTACTTTTGACAGACTTGCATTTTAGCCAATCAGTGTTGACTGATAAATAACTCCACGGGTCTGAGCACATTGTTATCTATATGGCACACATGAACTAGCACTGTCTAGCTGTAGTGCACGGAAGTGATCAAAATATTATCTATATGGCACACATGAGCTAATGCCCTCTAGCTGTAACTGTCAAAATGCACTGAGATAAGAGGTAGCCTTCAAGGGATTAGAAATTAGCATATGAGTCTACCTAGGTTTAGCTTTCAACAAAGAATACCAACAGGACAAAGCAAATTTGATGATAAAAGTAAGTTGGAAAGTTGTTTAAAATTGCATGCCCTATCTGTATCAAGAAAGTTTAATTTTGACTAGATTGTCCTTTTAACAAATATAAAATAGAGCAATACAGCCACTGCAAAAATGTACACCCTTTTTGTGAATTGTACATGCTAAACTGAAGTAAATGATACAACACGCCAAGAAGACAACAATATTGCTGATATTTAAATGTGCCCTCTTTGTGTAACAGTGTGTGAAAATCCTTAAAGGGACACTAAACCCAAATATTTTCTTTCATGATTCAGATAGAGCTTGCAATTTTAAGCAACTTTCTAATTTACTCCTATTATCAATTTTTCTTCGTTCTCTTGCTATTTTTATTTAAAAAGAATGTGATGCATAGGAGCTGGACCATTTTTGGTTGAGAACCTGGGTTATGCTTGCTTATTGGTGGGTAAATGTAAGCCTCTAATAAGCAAGCGCTATCCATGGTGCTGGACCTAAAATGGGCTGGCTGCTAAGATTTACATTCCTGCTTTAAAAATAAAGATAGCAAGAGAACGAAGAAAAATTGATAATAGGAGTAAATTAGAAAGTTGCTTAAAATGTCATGCTCTATCGGAATCATGAAAGAAAAAATTTGGGTTCAGTGTCCGTTTAAGTTCCGTGTCTCAAGGCATGAGAACGAGGCTCAGCGCACTCTATGAAGCACAAAACTTCCCTGCACTGCGAACTCAAAGTCGTGTTCGCATTGCACTTAACTTGTAAATCAGTGCACTTTTGTGTGCGCTGGTATTACTAAGTAGAGCGCAAATATCTCCCTCACACTCCACTTGTTATCTACCCTAAATGCATGTGTGATTGTTTAAATGGGCCAAATATTAAAACCCACATCACTTTATACTGTTCAGTATTGGTTGAGAAAGGGGTGTTTTGATACAGAATAATATCTACCGTTTTTTGCAGATGCTACAACAAATGTGAAATGAGGTCATGTTGTTTCACCCTTAGATTTTCTTCTCCACTTAAGAGCTCATTGTCGCAACCCTCGAAACGTCGCTATTTTATGTCTGTAACCTAACAGAAAATAAAGGTAATTTGAGAAAATAGTGCTGTGGACAAGACTGTTTGTACTATTGTGAATGGGGGACCTTGGCAGAGTCCCTGTCTTCACGAGCACTAATCTCCGGTTTGTTGCTGTACTGCCAAGTTACAGTATATATAGATATATATGTATATATATTCTATTCAGGGGGATATTTATCAAAGCCTCAACTGCAAATACGCCGGAATTCCGCAGCGTAATTGTTGCGAGCCCTTTTAAGGGCCATTGGTAGTTTATTGTAGGCTTAGAAATAGTTTATTTTAATTCTACAGGTAAGTTTAAATTTATTTTAAGATAGGGATGTTGTAATTTTAATTTAAAGTTAGCGGGGTTAATAGGGGTTAATAGCTTAATTTAGTTTATGGCGATGTGAGGGGCTGGCGGGATAGAGGTTAATAACTTTATTTAGGTTGCGGCGGGGTCTGGGAGCAGCGGGATAGGGGTTAATAACGTTATTTAGGTTGTGGCGGGGTCGGGGAGTGGCGGGATAGGGGTTAATAATGTTATTTAGGTTGTGGCGGGGTCGGGGAGCGGCGGGATAGGGGTTAATAACTTTATTTAGGTTGTGGTGGGGTCGGGGAGCTGCGGGGTAGGGGTTAATAACTTTATTTAATTTCCAGCGGGGTCGGGGAGCGGCGGGATAGGGGTTAATAACTTTATTTAGTTTGTGATGGTGTGGGGGAGCGGCGGGATATGGGTTAATAACTTTATTTAGGTTGTGGTGGGGTCGGGGAGCTGCGGGGTAGGCGTTAATAACTTTATTTAATTTGCAGCGGGGTCGGGGAGCGGCGGGATAGGGGTTAATAACTTTATTTAGTTTGTGGTGGTGTCGGGGAGCGGCGGGATAGGGGTTAATAACTTTATTTAGGTTGCGGCGTGGTCGGGGAGCTGCGGGGTAGGGGTTAAATATTTTAGTATAGTGGCAGCGTTTAGTGACAGGGTATAAATAAAGTTGGTAAAAAGCCAAATAGATACGAGATCGATGACTGCTAGTTAACAACAGTCCGATGCTCATCACCCCGTACTTGGTGCGCGTCTTTTTGCCGGCTTTTTTTATAAATATGGAGAGCGTATTGAGATACGCGGCCGCAATGTTAGGCGATGTTAGGCGAGCGTATTGATGCCGTCGAATGCAACACAGTTGAGGCTTTGATAAATATCCCCCTATGTCTTACTTCCAGTATTATTCTTTTATTTAAACAGTGTTTTGAAAGACTTTTCAATAGCTTTCATAACCTCTCTATTTCTTAAACTATAGACTAGTGGATTTAACACTGGAACCACAGCAATATAAATTAACGAGAGAATGATGTCTAGTTTTTTTGAGTTTTCAGACTTTGGTTTCATGTTCATGCTTAGAGAGGTCCCATAAAATAAAATGACAACTGTGAGATGTGAGGAACAGCTGGAGAACGTCTTACTTCTTCCAGCTGAGGTCTGAATCTTTAGGATGGTTGATATTATGAAGATGTAGGAGGTTATGATGAGTATAAAAGGACAAAATCCGAATAACACACCACCAATACTTGTAACAATTAAAATGTTTGTGGTGTCACTGCAAGAGATCTTTAGCACAGTTTGGGGATCACAAAAGAAATGGTTAATGTCTTGTACGTCACAGAATGTCAAATTAGCCACCATCAAAGTAAAAAATAATGACATAAAGGCTGCAAGGAACCAAGAGGTACTGGCTAAAAGGAGAACCACCATTTTGTTCATGATGAGTAAATAATGCAGAGGAATACATATAGCCACATAGCGGTCATAAGCCATGGAAGCCAATAATAAAAATTCTACAACAACACATAATCCAAATAAAAACATCTGTACAAAACAGCTTGTGAAAGAAATGCTGGTATCTCCGGTGACAGTGGTGACCAGTAGTTTTGGTAAAACCGTAGAGACGTACACAATGTCTTCAACTGACAGATTGCACAGGAAGAAATACATTGGTGTGTGAAGTTGAGACACCAGGCACACAGCTGCAGTAATCATTAGGTTACCAAGCACAGCCAGCAGATACATGATAAAAACTCCTGTACATACTACAGCTTGGTTGTTTGTGGAAGCAAAAAATGACACTAGGAAGAACTCTGTTAGTGATGTGTTGCATTTTCCAATCGCACTTGGGATATTTCCTTTGATAAAAGGGAGAAATAAATTGTTATTTGTCATAGAGATGTTATTTATTTTTTCATGCTGTCCTGAAGAATTATTTAAATATTACTATTACTTTTGTTCTGAATCTTTATTGGTTTATTAAGTTTGTAGAACAAAAAGAAATGATCCGTTGATAGTATGGATATTTTGTTGTACTGTTCATTAATTATTATTTAATATTGATACCTGTGGGTTCTAAAATTATTTTATTTTACCCGTTTTCTTACTAACATCAGTATTAAGATCATTTGGACCTTGTGTAAATTAAACATGATTTTTTTTACAAAATAAGTCCCAGTATATTTACTGAAAAGTGAATTAAAATCTTAGACCTAGATTTGGAGTTTGGCGGTAGCCGTGAAAACCAGCGTTAGAGGCTCCTAACGCTGGTTTTAGGCTACTGCCGGTATTTTGAGTCACTCAAAATAGGGTCTAACGCTCACTTTTCAGCCGCGACTTTTCCATACCGCAGATCCCCTTACGTCAATTGCGTATCCTATCTTTTCAATGGGATCTTTCTAACTCCGGTATTTAGAGTCGTTTCTGAAGTGAGCGTTAGACATCTAACGACAAAACTCCAGCCGCAGGAAAAAAGTCAGTAGTTAAGATCTTTCTGGGCTAACGCCGGTTTCTAAAGCTCTTAACTACTGTACTCTAAAGTACACTAACACCCATAAACTACCTATGTACCCCTAAACCGAGGTCCCCCCACATCGCCGACACTCGAATACATTTTTTTAACCCCTAATCTGCCGACCGCCACCTACGTTATCCTTATGTACCCCTAATCTGCTCCCCCTAACACCGCCGAACCCTGTATTATATTTATTAACCCCTAATCTGCCCCCCACACCGTCGCCGCCAGCTACCTACAATAATTAACCCCTAATCTGCCGACCGCAAAGCGCCGCCACCTACATTATAGCTATGTACCCCTAATCTGCTGCCCCTAACACCGCCGACCCCTATATTATATTTATTAACCCCTAATCTGCCCCCCTCAACGTCGCCTCCACCTGCCTACACTTATTAACCCCTAATCTGCCGAGCGGACCTGAGCGCTACTATAATAAAGTTATTAACCCCTAATCCGCCTCACTAACCCTATAATAAATAGTATTAACCCCTAATCTGCCCTCCCTAACATCGCCGACACCTAACTTCAATTATTAACCCCCAATCTGCCGACCGGAGCTCACCGCTATTCTAATAAATGGATTAACCCCTAAAGCTAAGTCTAACCCTAACACTAACACCCCCCTAATTTAAATATAATTTTATTCTAACGAAATAAATTAACTCTTATTAAATAAATTATTCCTATTTAAAGCTAAATACTTACCTGTAAAATAAATCCTAATATAGCTACAATATAAATTATAATTACATTGTAGCTATTGTAGGATTAATATTTATTTTACAGGCAACTTTGTAATTATTTTAACCAGGTACAATAGCTATTAAATAGTTAAGAACTATTTAATAGTTACCTAGTTAAAATAAGTACAAAATTACCTGTAAAATAAATCCTAACCTAAGTTACAATTAAACCTAACACTATACTATCATTAAATTAATTAAATAAAATACCTACAATTACCTACAATTAAACCTAACACTACACTATCAATAAATTAATTAAATTCAATTCCTACAAATAACTACAATGAAATAAACTATCTAAAGTACAAAAAATAAAAAAGAACTAAGTTACAAAAAATAAAAAATATCTACAAACATAAGAAAAATATTACAACAATTTTAAACTAATTACACCTACTCTAAGCCCCCTAATAAAACAACAAAGCCCCCCAAAATAAAAAATGCCCTACCCTATTCTAAATTACTAAAGTTAAAAGCTCTTTTACCTTACCAGCCCTGAACAGGGCCCTTTGCGGGGCATGCCCCAAGAAGTTCAGCTCTTTTACCTGTAAAAAAAAACATACAATACCCCCCCCCCCAACATTACAACCCACCACCCACATACCCCTAATCTAACCCAAACCCCCCTTAAATAAACCTAACACTAAGCCCCTGAAGATCATCCTACCTTGTCTTCACCTCACCAGGTATCACCGATCCGTCCTGGCTCCAAAATCTTCATCCAACCCAAGCGGGGGCTAGACATCCATCATCCGGTGGCTGAAGAGGTCCAGAAGAAGCTCCAAAGTCTTCATCCTATCCGGGAAGAAGAGGCGATCTGGACCGGCAACCATCTTGATCCAAGCGGCATCTTCTATCTTCATCCGATGACGACCGGCTCCATCCTGAAGACCTCCACCGCGGACCCATCTTCTTCCGGCGACGTCCAACTGAAGAATGACGGTTCCTTTAAGGGACGTCATCCAAGATGGCGTCCCTCGAATTCCGATTGGCTGATAGGATTCTATCAGCCAATCGGAATTAAGGTAGGAATATTCTGATTGGCTGATGGAATCAGCCAATCAGAATCAAGTTCAATCCGATTGGCTGATCCAATCAGCCAATCAGATTGAGCTCGCATTCTATTGGCTGTTCCGATCAGCCAATAGAATGCGAGCTCAATCTGATTGGCTGATTGGATCAGCCAATCGGATTGAACTTGATTCTGATTGGCTGATTCCATCAGCCAATCAGAATATTCCTTCCGGGAGAAGAGGATGTTCTGCGTCGGAGGTCTGCAAGATGGATCCGGAAGAAAGAAGATTGAAGATGCCGTTGATAGAAGACTTCATCCGGATCATGGACCTCTTCAGCTCCCGCTTGGATGAAGACTTCATCCGGATCATGGACCTCTTCAGCTCCCGCTTGGATGAAGACTTCAGCCGGATCATGGACCTCTTCAGCCCCCCGCTTGGGCTTGGATCAGGACATCGGAGGAGCTCTTCAGGACGGATCGGTGAACCTGGTAGGGTGAAGACAAGGTAGGAAGATCTTCAGGGGCTTAGTGTTAGGTTTATTTAAGGGGGGTTTGGGTTAGATTAGGGGTATGTGGGTGGTGGGTTGTAATGTTGGGGGGGGTATTGTATGTTTTTTTTTACAGGCAAAAGAGCTGAACTTCTTGGGGCATGCCCCGCAAAGGGCCCTGTTCAGGGCTGGTAAGGTAAAAGAGCTTTGAAATGTAGTAATTTAGAATAGGGTAGGGCATTTTGTTATTTTGGGGGTCTTTGTTATTTTATTAGGGGGCTTAGAGTAGGTGTAATTAGTTTAAAATTGTTGTAATATTTTTCTTATGTTTGTAAATATTTTTTTATTTTTTGTAACTTAGTTCTTTTTTATTTTTTGTACTTTAGATAGTTTATTTCATTGTAGTTATTTGTAGGAATTGTATTTAATTAATTTATTGATAGTGTAGTGTTAGGTTTAATTGTAGGTAATTGTAGGTATTTTATTTAATTAATTTAATGATAGTATAGTGTTAGGTTTAATTGTAACTTAGGTTAGGATTTATTTTACAGGTAATTTTGTTATTATTTTAACTAGGTAACTATTAAATAGTTCTTAACTATTTAATAGCTATTGTACCTGGTTAAAATAATTACAAAGTTGCCTGTAAAATAAATATTAATCCTAAAATAGCTACAATGTAATTATAATTTATATTGTAGCTATATTAGGATTTATTTTACAGGTAAGTATTTAGCTTTAAATAGGAATAATTTATTTAATAAGAGTTAATTTATTTCGTTAGATTAAAATTATATTTAAGTTAGGGGGGTGTTAGTGTTAGGGTTAGACTTAGCTTTAGGGGTTAATCCATTTATTAGAATAGCGGTGAGCTCCGGTCGGCAGATTAGGGGTTAATAATTGAAGTTAGGTGTCGGCGATGTTAGGGAGGGCAGATTAGGGGTTAATACTATTTATTATAGGGTTAGTGATGCGGATTAGGGGTTAATAACTTTATTAGAATAGCGGTGAGCTCCGGTCGGCAGATTAGGGGTTAATAATTGAAGGTAGGTGTCGGCGATGTTAGGGAGGGCAGATTAGGGGTTAATACTATTTATTATAGGGTTAGTGATGCGGATTAGGGGTTAATAACTTTATTATAGTAGCGCTCAGGTCCGCTCGGCAGATTAGGGGTTAATAAGTGTAGGCAGGTGGAGGCGACGTTGAGGGGGGCAGATTAGGGGTTAATAAATATAATATAGGGGTCGGCGGTGTTAGGGGCAGCAGATTAGGGGTACATAAGGATAATGTAAGTAGCGGCGGTTTATGGAGCGGCAGATTAGGGGTTAAAAATAATATGCAGGGGTCAGCGATAGCGGGGGCGGCAGATTAGGGGTTAATAAGTGTAAGGCTAGGGGTCTTTAGACTCAGGGTACATGTTAGGGTGTTAGGTGCAGACGTAGGAAGTGTTTCCCCATAGCAAACAAAGGGGCTGCGTTAGGAGCTGAACGCGGCTTTTTTGCAGGTGTTAGGTTTTTTTTCAGCTCAAACTGCCCCATTGTTTCCTATGGGGGAATCGTGCACGAGCACGTTTTTGAGGCTGGCCGCTTGTGTAAGCAACTCTGGTATCGAGAGTTGAAGCTGCGTTAAAAATGCTCTACGCTCCTTTTTTGGAGCCTAACGCAGCCTTTTTGTGGACTCTCAATACCAGAGTTATTTTTATGGTGCGGCCAGAAAAAAGCCGGCGTTAGTTTTTCGGGTCGTTACCGACAAAACTCCAAATCTAGCCGATAGTAAACACCTTGTACTTACATCTGTCTTGCTATAGAATAACGTCATCCAAGTCAAACATTTTTTTAAATAAATTAACATCTTGTTTGCTACAATTGTTTTCAATAGCCAAATTCCACCCACCATTTGCGCATTAGGAGGAGACAATCTGAGCTTGACCCTACAACCGACAAGGTTAACCATGGTGAATGTTAGAATAAAGTGCATTGTTTTGTAGTTGTTACCTGCAAAATTCAATTAGGGAAATATATGCAGCAGGGTTAGCCTTAAGACATCTGCAAGGTAATTTTTCAGTTTCATTATAATTAGAAAGCCACAATATTTAGAGATACATTACATGAAAAGGGGCAACATAAATGAGGAAAGTGTACTGCAAAGTTATTTTTCTACCCATAACAAAATATTTTATATTAAAATAAGGTGTTTATTGTCCCTTTAATGATAAAAATAACTCAATTATAAAAGAGAAATACAAATAGAACCAGAATCTTGTGTTTCTATCAATGTTTATGAAAATCGATGATAAAATCCCCTTGCAAAGCCTGGGATACTTATGTCTCTTGTGGATTTCTTGTGATACATATGTTTCTTGTAGATTTTTTGTGATACATATGTCTCTTGTGGATTTTTTGTGATACATATGTCTCTTGTGGATTTTGTGTGATACACATGTCTCTTGTGGATTTTTTGTGATACATATGTCTCTTGTGGATTTTTTGTGATACATATGTCTCTTGTGGATTTTTTGTGATACATATGTCTCTTGTAGATTTCTTGTGATACATATGTCTGTTGTGGATATTTTGTGATACATATGTCTGTTGTGGATATTTTGTGATACATATGTCTCTTGTAGATTTTTTGTGATACATATGTCTCTTGTAGATTTTTGTGATACATATGTCTCTTGTGGATTTTTGTGATACATATGTCTCTTGTGGATTTTTTGTGATACATATGTCTGTTGTGGATATTTTGTGATACATCTGTCTCTTGTAGATTTTTTGTGATACATATGTCTCTTGTAGATTTTTGTGATACATATGTCTGTTGTGGATTTTTTGTGATACATATGTCTGTTGTGGATTTTTGTGATACATATGTCTCTTGTGGATTTTTTGTGATACATATGTCTCTTGTGGATTTTTTGTGATACATATGTCTCTTGTAGATTTTTGTGATACATATGTCTCTTGTGGATTTTTTGTGATACATATGTCTGTTGTGGATATTTTGTGATACATATGTCTATTGTAGATTTTTTGTGATACATATGTCTCTTGTAGATTTTTGTGATACATATGTCTGTTGTGGATTTTTTGTGATACATATGTCTGTTGTGGATTTTTTGTGATACATATGTCTGTTGTGGATTTTTTGTGATACATATGTCTCTTGTAGATTTTTTGTGATACATATGTCTCTTGTGGATTTTTTTGTGATACATATGTCTGTTGTGGATTTTTTGTGATACATATGTCTCTTGTAGATTTTTTGTGATACATATGTCTCTTGTGGATTTTTTGTGATACATATGTCTGTTGTGGATTTTTTGTGATACATATGTCTCTTGTAGATTTTTTGTGATACATATGTCTGTTGTGGATTTCTTGTGATACACATGTTTCTTGTGGATTTTTTGTGATACATATGTTTCTTGTGGATTTTTTTGTGATACATATGTCTCTTGTGGATTTCTTGTGATACATATGTCTGTTGTGGATTTTTTGTGATACATATGTCTGTTGTAGATTTTTTGTGATACATATGTCTGTTGTAGATTTTTTGTGATACATATGTATCATGGATTTTTTGTGATACATATGTCTCTTAAGGATTTCTTGTGATACATATGTCTGTTGTGGATTTTTTGTGATACATATGTCTCTTGTAGATTTTTTGTGATACATATGTTTCTTGTGGATTTTTTGTGATACATATGTTTCTTGTGGATTTTTTTGTGATACATATGTCTCTTGTGGATTTCTTGTGATACATATGTCTCTTGTGGATTTTTTGTGATACATATGTTTCTTGTAGATTTTTTGTGATACATATGTCTGTTGTGGATTTTTTGTGATACATATGTGTGTTGTGGATTTTTTGTGATACATATGCCTCTTGTATTTTTTTTTATACATATGTCTCTTGTGGATTTCTTGTGATACATATGTCTGTTGTAGATTTTTTGTGATACATATGTCTGTTGTAGATTTTTTGTGATACATATGTATCATGGATTTTTTGTGATACATATGTCTCTTAAGGATTTCTTGTGATACATATGTCTGTTGTGGATTTTTGTGATACATATGTCTCTTGTGGATTTTTTTGTGATACATATGTCTGTTGTGGATTTTTTTGTGATACATATGTCTCTTGTAGATTTTTGTGATACATATGTCTCTTGTAGATTTTTGTGATACACATGTCTCTTGTGGATTTTTTGTGATACATATGTCTGTTGTGGATTTTTTGTGATACATATGTCTGTTGTGGATTTTTTGTGATACATATGTCTCTTGTGGATTTTGTGTGATACACATGTCTCTTGTGGATTTTTTGTGATACATATGTCTCTTGTGGATTTTTTGTGATACATATGTCTGTTGTGGATTTTTTGTGATACATATGTCTCTTGTGGATTTTTTGTGATACATATGTCTGTTGTGGATTTTTTGTGATACATATGTCTCTTGTAGATTTTTTGTGATACATATGTTTCTTGTGGATTTTTTGTGATACATATGTTTCTTGTGGATTTTTTGTGATACATATGTCTCTTGTGGATTTCTTGTGATACATATGTCTCTTGTGGATTTTTTGTGATACATATGTTTCTTGTAGATTTTTTGTGATACATATGTCTGTTGTGGATTTTTTGTGATACATATGTCTGTTGTGGATTTTTTGTGATACATATGTCTCTTGTAGTTTTTTTGTGATACATATGTCTCTTGTGGATTTCTTGTGATACATATGTCTGTTGTGGATTTCTTGTGATACATATGTCTGTTGTAGATTTTTTGTGATACATATGTCTGTTGTGGATTTTTTGTGATACATATGTCTGTTGTGGATTTTTTGTGATACATATGTCTCTTGTAGTTTTTTTGTGATACATATGTCTCTTGTGGATTTCTTGTGATACATATGTCTGTTGTGGATTTCTTGTGATACATATGTCTGTTGTAGATTTTTTGTGATACATATGTATCATGGATTTTTTGTGATACATATGTCTCTTAAGGATTTCTTGTGATACATATGTCTCTTGTGGATTTTTTTGTGATACATATGTCTGTTGTGGATTTTTTGTGATACATATGTCTCTTGTAGATTTTTGTGATACATATGTCTCTTGTAGATTTTTGTGATACACATGTCTCTTGTGGATTTTTTGTGATACATATGTCTGTTGTGGATTTTTTGTGATACATATGTCTGTTGTGGATTTTGTGTGATACACATGTCTCTTGTGGATTTTTTGTGATACATATGTCTCTTGTAGATTTTTGTGATACATATGTCTGTTGTAGATTTTTGTGATACACATGTCTCTTGTGGATTTTTTGTGATACATATGTCTGTTGTGGATTTTTTGTGATACATATGTCTGTTGTGGATTTTTTGTGATACATATGTCTCTTGTGGATTTTTTGTGATATATATGTCTGTTGTGGATTTTTTGTGATACATATGTCTGTTGTGGATTTTTTGTGATACATATGTCTGTTGTGGATTTTTTGTGATACATATGTCTCTTGTGGATTTTGTGTGATACACATGTCTCTTGTGGATTTTTTGTGATACATATGTCTCTTGTGGATTTTTTGTGATACATATGTCTGTTGTGGATCTTTTGTGATACATATGTCTGTTGTGGATTTTTTGTGATACATATGTCTCTTGTGGATTTCTTGTGATACATATGTCTCTTGTGGATTTTTTGTGATGCATATGTTTCTTGTAGATTTTTTTGTGATACATATGTCTGTTGTGGATTTTTTGTGATACATATGTCTCTTGTAGTTTTTTTGTGATACATATGTCTCTTGTGGATTTCTTGTGATACATACGTCTGTTGTGGATTTCTTGTGATACATATGTCTGTTGTAGATTTTTTGTGATACATATGTCTGTTGTAGATTTTTTGTGATACATATGTCTCTTATGGATTTTTTGTGATACATATGTCTCTTGTGGATTTCTTGTGATACATATGTCTCTTGTGGATTTTTTTGTGATACATATGTCTGTTGTGGATTTTTGTGATACATATGTCTCTTGTGGATTTTTTTGTGATACATATGTCTGTTGTGGATTTTTTTGTGATACATATGTCTCTTGTAGCTTTTTGTGATACATATGTCTCTTGTAGCTTTTTGTGATACATATGTCTCTTGTAGATTTTTGTGATACACATGTCTCTTGTGGATTTTTTGTGATACATATGTCTGTTGTGGATTTTTTGTGATACATATGTCTGTTGTGGATTTTTTGTGATACATATGTCTCTTGTGGATTTTTTGTGATACATATGTCTGTTGTGGATTTCTTGTGATACATATGTCTCTTGTAGATTTTTTGTGATACATATGTCTGTTGTGGATTTCTTGTGATACATATGTCTCTTATGGATTTTTTGTGATACATATGTCTGTTGTGGATTTCTTGTGATACATATGTCTGTTGTAAATTTTTTGTGATACATATGTCTCTTATGGATTTTTTGTGATACATATGTCTCTTGTGGATTTCTTGTGATACATATGTCTGTTGTGGATTTTTTTTGATACATATGTCTGTTGTGGATTTTTTGTGATACATATGTCTGTTGTGGATTTTTTTGTGATACATATGTCTGTTGTGGATTTTTTTGTGATACATATGTCTGTTGTGGATTTCTTGTGATACATATGTCTCTTGTAGATTTTTTGTGATACATATGTCTGTTGTGGATTTCTTGTGATACATATGTCTCTTATGGATTTTTTGTGATACATATGTCTGTTGTGGATTTCTTGTGATACATATGTCTGTTGTAAATTTTTTGTGATACATATGTCTCTTATGGATTTTTTGTGATACATATGTCTCTTGTGGATTTCTTGTGATACATATGTCTGTTGTGGATTTTTTTTGATACATATGTCTGTTGTGGATTTTTTGTGATACATATGTCTGTTGTGGATTTTTTTGTGATACATATGTCTGTTGTGGATTTTTTTGTGATACATATGTCTCTTGTAGATTTTTGTGATACATATGTCTCTTGTAGATTTTTGTGATACACATGTCTCTTGTGGATTTTTTGTGATACATATGTCTGTTGTGGATTTTTTGTGATACATATGTCTGTTGTGGATTTTTTGTGATACATATGTCTCTTGTAGATTTTTTGTGATACATATGTCTCTTGTGGATTTTTTGTGATACATATGTCTGTTGTGGATTTTTTGTGATACATATGTCTCTTGTAGATTTTTTGTGATACATATGTTTCTTGTGGATTTTTTGTGATACATATGTTTCTTGTGGATTTTTTTGTGATACATATGTCTCTTGTGGATTTCTTGTGATACATATGTCTCTTGTGGATTTTTTGTGATACATATGTTTCTTGTAGATTTTTTGTGATACATATGTCTGTTGTGGATTTTTTGTGATACATATGTCTGTTGTGGATTTTTTGTGATACATATGCCTCTTGTATTTTTTTTTTATACATATGTCTCTTGTGGATTTCTTGTGATACATATGTCTGTTGTGGATTTCTTGTGATACATATGTCTGTTGTAGATTTTTTGTGATACATATGTCTGTTGTAGATTTTTTGTGATACATATGTATCATGGATTTTTTGTGATACATATGTCTCTTAAGGATTTCTTGTGATACATATGTCTCTTGTGGATTTTTTTGTGATACATATGTCTGTTGTGGATTTTTTGTGATACATATGTCTCTTGTGGATTTTTTTGTGATACATATGTCTGTTGTGGATTTTTTTGTGATACATATGTCTCTTGTAGATTTTTGTGATACATATGTCTCTTGTAGATTTTTGTGATACACATGTCTCTTGTGGATTTTTTGTGATACATATGTCTGTTGTGGATTTTTTGTGATACATATGTCTCTTGTGGATTTTTTGTGATACATATGTCTGTTGTGGATTTTTTGTGATACATATGTCTCTTGTGGATTTTGTGTGATACACATGTCTCTTGTGGATTTTTTGTGATACATATGTCTCTTGTGGATTTTTTGTGATACATATGTCTGTTGTGGATTTTTTGTGATACATATGTCTGTTGTGGATTTTTTGTGATACATATGTCTCTTGTGGATTTCTTGTGATACATATGTCTCTTGTGGATTTTTTGTGATGCATATGTTTCTTGTAGATTTTTTTGTGATACATATGTCTGTTGTGGATTTTTTGTGATACATATGTCTGTTGTGGATTTTTTGTGATACATATGTCTCTTGTAGTTTTTTTGTGATACATATGTCTCTTGTGGATTTCTTGTGATACATACGTCTGTTGTGGATTTCTTGTGATACATATGTCTGTTGTAGATTTTTTGTGATACATATGTCTGTTGTAGATTTTTTGTGATACATATGTCTCTTATGGATTTTTTGTGATACATATGTCTCTTGTGGATTTCTTGTGATACATATGTCTCTTGTGGATTTTTTTGTGATACATATGTCTGTTCTGGATTTTTGTGATACATATGTCTCTTGTGGATTTTTTTGTGATACATATGTCTGTTGTGGATTTTTTTGTGATACATATGTCTCTTGTAGCTTTTTGTGATACATATGTCTCTTGTAGCTTTTTGTGATACATATGTCTCTTGTAGATTTTTGTGATACACATGTCTCTTGTGGATTTTTTGTGATACATATGTCTGTTGTGGATTTTTTGTGATACATATGTCTCTTGTGGATTTTTTGTGATACATATGTCTCTTGTAGATTTTTTGTGATACATATGTCTGTTGTGGATTTCTTGTGATACATATGTCTCTTATGGATTTTTTGTGATACATATGTCTGTTGTGGATTTCTTGTGATACATATGTCTGTTGTAAATTTTTTGTGATACATATGTCTCTTATGGATTTTTTGTGATACATATGTCTCTTGTGGATTTCTTGTGATACATATGTCTGTTGTGGATTTTTTTTGATACATATGTCTGTTGTGGATTTTTTGTGATACATATGTCTCTTGTGGATTTTTTTGTGATACATATGTCTGTTGTGGATTTTTTGTGATACATATGTCTCTTATGGATTTCTTGTGATACATATGTCTCTTGTGGATTTTTTGTGATACATATGTCTGTTGTGGATTTTTTGTGATACATATGTCTGTTGTGGATTTTTTGTGATACATATGTCTGTTGTGGATTTTTTGTGATACATATGTCTCTTGTAGATTTTTTGTGATACATATGTCTGTTGTGGATTTCTTGTGATACATATGTCTCTTATGGATTTTTTGTGATACATATGTCTGTTGTGGATTTCTTGTGATACATATGTCTGTTGTAAATTTTTTGTGATACATATGTCTCTTATGGATTTTTTGTGATACATATGTCTCTTGTGGATTTCTTGTGATACATATGTCTCTTGTGGATTTTTTTTGATACATATGTCTGTTGTGGATTTTTTGTGATACATATGTCTGTTGTGGATTTTTTTGTGATACATATGTCTGTTGTGGATTTTTTTGTGATACATATGTCTCTTGTAGATTTTTGTGATACATATGTCTCTTGTAGATTTTTGTGATACACATGTCTCTTGTGGATTTTTTGTGATACATATGTCTGTTGTGGATTTTTTGTGATACATATGTCTCTTGTGGATTTTTTGTGATACACATGTCTGTTGTGGATTTTTTGTGATACATATGTCTGTTGTGGATTTTTTGTGATACATATGTCTCTTGTGGATTTTTTGTGATACATATGTCTCTTGTGGATTTTTTGTGATACACATGTTTCTTATGGATTTTTTGTGATACATATGTCTCTTGTGGATTTTTTGTGATACATATGTCTCTTGTGGATTTCTTGTGATACATATGTCTGTTGTGGATTTCTTGTGATACATATGTCTGTTGTGGATTTCTTGTGATACATATGTTTCTTATGGATTTCTTGTGATACATATGTCTCTTGTGGATTTTTTGTGATACATATGTCTGTTGTGGATTTTTTGTGATACATATGTCTCTTGTGGATTTTTTGTGATACACATGTCTGTTGTGGATTTTTTGTGATACATATGTCTGTTGTGGATTTTTTGTGATACATATGTCTCTTGTGGATTTTTTGTGATACATATGTCTCTTGTGGATTTTTTGTAATACACATGTTTCTTATGGATTTTTTGTGATACACATGTTTCTTATGGATTTTTTGTGATACATATGTCTCTTGTGGATTTTTTGTGATACACATGTCTGTTGTGGATTTTTTGTGATACATATGTCTCTTGTGGATTTCTTGTGATACATATGTCTGTTGTGGATTTCTTGTGATACATATGTCTGTTGTGGATTTCTTGTGATACATATGTCTGTTGTGGATTTCTTGTGATACATATGTTTCTTATGGATTTCTTGTGATACATATGTCTGTTGTGGATTTTTTGTGATACACATGTTTCTTATGGATTTTTTGTGATACATATGTCTCTTGTGGATTTTTTGTGATACATTTGTCTGTTGTGGATTTCTTGTGATACATATGTCTCTTGTGGATTTTTTGTGATACACATGTTTCTTATGGATTTTTTGTGATACATATGTCTCTTGTGGATTTTTTGTGATACATATGTCTCTTGTGGATTTTTTGTGATACATATGTCTCTTGTGGATTTTTTGTGATACACATGTCTCTTGTGGATTTTTTGTGATACATATGTCTCTTGTGGATTTCTTGTGATACACATGTTTCTTATGGATTTTTTGTGATACATATGTCTCTTGTGGATTTTTTGTGATACACATGTTTCTTATGGATTTTTTGTGATACATATGTCTGTTGTGGATTTCTTGTGATACATATGTCTGTTGTGGATTTCTTGTGATACATATGTCTGTTGTGGATTTCTTGTGATACACATGTTTCTTATGGATTTTTTGTGATACATATGTCTGTTGTGGATTTTTTGTGATACTTATGTTTCTTATGGATTTTTTGTGATACATATGTCTGTTGTGGATTTTTTGTGATACACATGTTTCTTATGGATTTTTTGTGATACATATGTCTCTTGTGGATTTTTTGTGATACATATGTCTCTTGTGGATTTTTTGTGATACATATGTCTGTTGTGGATTTCTTGTGATACATATGTCTCTTGTGGATTTTTTGTGATACATATGTCTCTTGTGGATTTTTTGTGATACACATGTTTCTTATGGCTTTTTTGTGATACATATGTCTCTTGTGGATTTTTTGTGATACACATGTCTCTTGTGGATTTTTTGTGATACACATGTTTCTTATGGAGTTTTTGTGATACATATGTCTCTTGTGGATTTCTTGTGATACATATGTCTCTTGTGGATTTTTTGTGATACATATGTCTGTTGTGGATTTTTTGTGATACATATGTCTCTTGTGGATTTTTTGTGTGTTTCAGTACATTTTGTGTGTTTAAAGGGACATTAAACCCAAAACTTTTCTTTCATGATTCAGATAGAGAATACAATTTTAAGCAAATTTCTAAATTACTTATATTATATCATTTGTTTCATTCTCTTGGTATCATTTGTTGAAGGAGCAGCAATGCCCTACTGGTTTTTAACTGAACACATGGGTGAGCCAATGACAGTCGGTATATACATATGCAGCCACCAGTCAGCAGCTAGAACCTAGGTTCTTTGCTGCTCCTGAGCTTACCTAGATAAACCTTTCAGCAAAGGATAACAAGAGAAGGAAGCAAATTACATACTACAAGTAAATTGGAAAGCTGTTTAAAATTGTATTCTCTATCTGAATCATCAAATAAATTGTTTTGGTTTCGTGTTCCTTTAAGTACATTTGCAGATATAATGCTTTCAATTTCATTTTTTTTCTACTTCAGATGGCAGCTCTTATTATGTTTTGAAATTCCTTTGAAAAGAAAGCAAAGAATTGTTAATAATTAATATAAAGCTGGGAGCAATAATCAATTGACTTCCATAAAATGTGGAAAACAGCACACCTTTCTTCTCTGTATGGGGCACGGAATACCAGACTTGCCAAGTCCACTTCAATATCCAAAAAAATAAAAAAAGATTCCAGCCTCCTCAATCAATAAAAGACCTTTATTTCTCACATGTAGGGTCCCAGAAACACATACAACGTTTCAAGCCTGCAATAGGCTCTTAGTCATGACTAAGAGCCTATTGCAGGCTTGAAATTTTGTATGTGTTTCTGGGACCCTACATATGAGAAATAAAGGTCTTTTATTGATTGAGGAGGCTGGAATCGTTTTTGATTTTTTGGATAAAGCTGGGAGCATCAGTATTTAGTGACAGTTCATGGTTAGAATTGTCATATTTCAGCACCACCGGTTTACAGACAGCTCCCTGCAGTTGTCCATCATCATATGGGAATTTACAGAGAAAGATCCATGGTAGAATTTTACAGCCAGACTAAGCTTAAAGGACCAGTACACTCAACAATAAAGCGCTCATTATCAGTAATAGAGCAGTATGTAGTAAATGATAAGCGAACAGTGAATATATATATTTTTTTTAATATGTAATATTTTTACTTTTTTAATCCATTTCTTTGCTTTGTTCCTCGGCGACCCTGGAACACCCAGCTAAAAGGGCTATACTTCGAAGCTCTCTTACCCTGCCCTGTGGCCTATCAAATATTTTTATTTAATTTTATGCAAAGTGGGGGGGTTTCAGTACGCATGCGCAATTTTCAGAGGAGCGAGCCCTCTAAGTTAATGCTACCCGCGCACGCGATCGGTGGCACGCTTCAATCACTGTGTCAGATAGCAGCGCTGTGTCAGACTGAGCCCGGCAAGTGTCCATCTCCCAACACAGCAGCTCCATGCTGGTGTTTTTTACCCCCTGTGGCTGCTCTTTTTATCCCCCACTAAGTGGTATTGTTTCCTAGGCAGAGAGAAGGGGGGATCTGTTCCCAGGTTTGGGAAGATGAAAGGTAAAATGATAATAACAATAGGATAAATTAAAAATAAGATATTGTGTTTATTATCCAAATATTGGAGATCGAACAATCTAAAATAAACTCAAATAATTGATACCGGTATCTAAAAAATGGATCCTTAAAAAAATACTAATAAAACACACATCATACACCATTCATTCTGCCTAAATATATATTACCACAGAGCTCTTTATAGAAAATGTTTTTTATGATCAACATTCAGGTATTTAATGGAAGTATCTCATAGATATCCGTAAATTGACACAAAGGGTCTCTTATAAACAGTACAATTGTTTTCTCAACAAGGTTTCTGGTTTTGTCTGTAAATATTTGCAACATTGTCTCTTAAATATTTACTGTGAAGACAGCGACCAGACCTATTTGTTAGTAACACTGTCTCTTAAACAATATTTAGTGTCCCTTTAAACAATATTTGCTGGCAAGTATCCCAGATAATATTGTGTTGTTTGTTAATGGCTGTTCTTTATATGGCTCAGGCTTTAAAATATAAAGCGTTTCCAATCTGAGGTTATTTCCTGGCAGTACCTATTTTGTGGTTCAATAATACTAGATTGTTTGCAACAATATCTCTTAAACCTCTAATACAATACTTACAGTTCAATAATACCTTCGCTGCGATTTTGTGTTTGGTTTATAATCTGTTGCTCCTTTGGAAGAAACGTCACGATCCATGTGACCTGTGATTAACCAATCATAGAGCTGTTTGCTCACCTGTGTAGCGTGCAGTGACCAACCAAATTTCCTTGAGTGCTAAAAGATCCGACATTCAAAATGTGGCGATGTTTCTCTTGCAGGTAGGGTTGCCACCTCAGCCATGTTTTCCTGGACACTTATGAGTTACACATGCTGCAGGGTGTGCAGGGAGGAACATGTATTGTGTTTCTGGACAGCACTATTCATATTCCTCCCTGCACATCCTGCAGCATGTGTAACTTATAAGTGTTCTTTTAAGGGACGGGTGGCAACCCTACTTACAGGTAATGCGGGCAATGGGTGTATATGTCACCCTCCTCCTATGTAGATCCGTATTGGTCAGTGTACAACCATATGTGATGGTTAAAACTAAATTTTGCTAAATCTGATCATTGGAAATTTTGTTTTAACCATCGCATATGGTTGTATACTGACCGATAAGGATCTGCAAAGGAGGAGGGTGGCATATACACCCATTGCCCACATTAGCTAGAGAAACATCGCCACATTTTGAATGTGGAATCTTTGAGCGCTCAAGAAAATTTGGTTGGTCACTGCACGCTACACAGGAGAGCAAACAGCTATATGGTTGGTTAATCACAGGTCATGTGGATCGTGACGTTTCTTCCAAAGAAGCAACGGATAATAAACCAAACACAGAATCGCATCAAAGGTATTATTGAACTTTTAGCGGTTTAAGAGACATTGGGGCCCATTTATTAAGTTCCGTATGGAGCTTGAAGGGCCGTGTTTCTGGCGAGCCTTCTGACTCGCCAGAAACACCAGTTATGAAGCTCCATAACCTGTCCGTCTGCTCTGAGGAGGCAGACAGAGATCTCATAAATAGGCCCCATTGTTGCAAACTATATCTAGTACTATTGAACCACAAAATAGGTACTGCCAGGAAATAACCTCAGATTGGAAACGCTTTATATTTCAAAGCCTGAGCCATATAAAGAACAGCCATTAATAAACAACACAATTAGACTTGTGCAGCTTTGAAAAATTTGTTTCGGTTCGGATCGATTTGGATTTCAGTTCGGATCTATTCGAATTCGGAAAAATTCGAATGAATTCGTTTCGGATTAATTCAGATTCGGAAAAAATTTGGTTCAGTTCGAATCGGTTCGGTTCAATTCGGTTCGAATCGATTCGGAAATTCGGAATTTCAGTAAGTGTTAGTTGGGATGTGCTGTGTATTACACTAGTATTATGTACTGTATATTAGGTTTAACCCATAGCAGAGTGATAAAACCTAATATACTGTACAATACTAGTGTAATACACGGCCATCCGAATCTACCGAATACATCCGAATCGATTCGGATGTATTCGAATCGATTCAGATGTATTCGATTCGATTCGGATTTATTCGGTAGATTCGGCAGTATTTTAATTCAGAAATTCGAATCGATCCGAATCTCCGAATTTTCCGAATTTCCGAATCAATCCGAAACAAATCGCACATGTCTAAACACAATTATATCTGGGATACTTGCCAGCAAATATTGTTTAACCCCTTAACGACCAAGGACGTATGCCACACGTCCTCAAAAAAAATACACTTAATGACCGAGGACGTGTGGCGTACGTCCTTGGTCTGGAAAGCAGCTGGAAGCGATCCTGCTCGCTTCCAGTTGCTTTCCGGTTATTGCAGTGATGCCTCGATATTGAGGCATCCTGCAATAACCTTTTTTAGCAATCCGGTGCAGAGAGAGCCACTCTGTGGCCCTCTCTGCACCGGACATCACCGGCTAAATTCGTTGGTGGGTGGGAGCCGGTTCGGGAGGCGGGTGGCGGCCATCGATGGCCTTGATGATGTGTAGGGGGGCGTTATCGTGGGCGGGGGTGATCGGAGTCGCGCACGGGCACGCGCGCGTGCACGGGAGGGCGGGGGCGGGCGCGTGCACGGGGAGGGAGCGGGTGGGAACCGCTACACTACAGAAAAAAAGGTTGTATTAAAAGTTAAAAAGTTAATAAAAAAATAGTATTTATATATATAAAATACATTAATCAGGGGGTGGGGGATTGGTCTGTGGGGGGGGGAAGCTACACTACAGAAAAATAACATAATCATTAAAAAAAAAACATTTTTCTTGCAAACTAGGTACTGGCAGACAGCTGCCAGTACCCAAGATGGCCCCCAATAAGGCATAGGGGGGGGTTAGAGAGCTGTTTTGGGGGGGATCAGGGAGGTTGGGGGCTAAGGGGGGATCCTACAAAGTAGCATATGTAAATATGCTAAAAATGTATTTTTTTTTTTTTAAAAACACTTTTATTTTAGTACTGGCAGACTTTCTGCCAGTACTTAAGATGGCGGGGACAATTGTGGGGTGGGGGAGGGAAGGGAGCTGTTTGGGAGGGATCAGGGGGTCTGATGTGTCAGGTGGGAGTCTGATCTCTACACTAAAGCTAAAATTAACCCTGCAAGCTCCCTACAAACTACCTAATTAACCCCTTCACTGCTAGCCATAATACACGTGTGATGCGCAGCAGCACTTAGCGGCCTTCTAATTACCAAAAAGCAACGCCAAAGTCATATATGTCTGTTATTTCTGAACAAAGGGGATCCCAGAGAACCATTTACAACCATTTGTGCCATAATTGCACATGCTGTTTGTAAATAATTTTAGTGAGAAACCTAAAATTGTGAAAAATTTAGCGCTTTTTTTAATTTGATTGCATTTGGCGGTGAAATGGTGGCATGAAATATACCAAAATGGGCCTAGATCAATACTTGGGGTTGTCTACTACACTACACTGAAGCTAAAATTAACCCTAGAAGCTCCCTACATGCTCCCTAATTAACCCCTTCACTGCTGGGCATAATACACGTGTGGTGCGCAGTCGCATTTAGCAGCCTTCTAATTAGTAAAAAGCAAAACCAAAGCCATATATGTCTGCTATTTATGAACAAAGGGGATCCCAGAGAAGCATTTACAACCATGTATGCTATAATTGCATAAGTTTTTTGTAAATAATTTCAGTGAGAAACCTAAAGTTTGTGAAAAAAATTGTGAAAAAGTGAACAATTTTTTTTTATTTGATCGCATTTGGCGGTGAAATGGTGGCATGAAATATACCAAAATGGGCCTATATCAATACTTTGGGATGTCTTCTAAAAAAAAATATATACATGTCAATGGATATTCAGGGATTCCTGAAAGATATCAGTGTCCCAATATAACTATCGCTAATTCTGAAAAAAAGTGGTTTGGTAATAGCAAAGTGCTACTTGTATTTATGGCCCTATAACTTGCAAAAAAAGCAAAGAACATGTAAACATTGGGTATTTCTAAACTCAGGAGAAAATTTAGAAACTATTTAGCATGGGTGTTTTTTGGTGGTTGTAGATATGTAACAGATTTTGGGGGTAAAAGTTAGAAAAAGTGTGTTTTTTTCCATTTTTTCCTCATATTTTATATTTTTTTTTATAGTAAATTATAAGATATGATGAAAATAATGGTATATTTTGAAAGTCCATTTAATGGCGAGAAAAACGATATATAATATGTGTGGGTACATTAAATGAGTAAGGGGAAAATTACAGCTAAACACAAACACTTCAGAAATGTAAAAATAGCCTTGGTCCCAAACGGACAGAAAATGGAAAAGTGCTGTGGTCATTAAGGGGTTAAAGGGACACTAAACCCCAATTTTTTTTATTCATGATTCAATTAGAGAATACAATTTTAAACAACATTCCAATTTACTTCTATCATCTATTTTGTTTCATTCTTCAGATATCCTTTGTTTAAGAAATTGCAATGCACATGGGTGAGCCAATTACACAAGGCACCTATGTGCAGCAACCAATCAGCAGCTACTAAGCCTATCTAGATATGCTTTTCAGTAAAGTATATCAACAGAATGAAGCACATTAGATAATAGAAGTAAATTAGAAAGTTGTTTAAAATGACATGCTCTTTCTAAATCATGAATGAAAAAATTGTGTTTCATGTACCTTTAAGAGACATTGTTACTAACAAATAAGTCTGGTCGCTGTCTTCACAGTAAATATTTAAGAGACATTGTTGCAAATATTTACAGACAAAACAAGAAACCTTGTTGAGAAAACAATTGTACCATTTATAAGAGACCCTTTGGGGCATATGTATCAAGCTCCGAATGGAGCTTGATGCCCCGTGTTTGACTCGCCAGAAACAGCAGTTATGAAGCAGCGATCACAAAGACCGTTGCTCATAACCCTGTCCGCCTGCTCTGAGCAGGCGGACAGACATTGCCGGAAATCAACCCGATCGAGTACGGTCGGGTTGATTGACACCCCCCTGCTGGCGGCCCATTGGCCGTGAGTCTGCAGGGGGCGGCATTGCACCAGCAGCTCTTGTGAGCTGCCGGTGCAATGCTGAATACGGCGAGCGCATTGCTCGCCGTATTCAGCGAGGTCTGACAAACCTTGATAACTAGAGGCCATTGAGTCAATTTACTAATATCTATGAGATACTTCCATTAAATACCTGAATGTTGATCATAAAAACATTCTCTATACATAGCTCTGTGGTAATATATATTGATGCAGAATGAATGGTGCGTTTTATTAGTCATTTTTTAAGGATCCATTTTTTAGATACCGGTATCAATTATTAAAAGTTTATTTTAGATTGTTCGATCTCCAATATTTGGATAATAAACACAATATATTATTTTTAATTTATCGTATCGTTATTATCATTATTGTTTCAGTCCTTTTATTTTCCCAAACCTGCATATTTGCGCTATCTGCATATTTGTGCTACCTCATATTGTTTTATAAATATTATTGTTTATATTACAAATATTTTTGGGAAATTTGTAATTTAGAGGTTAGCTGAGTTTGGAATAACTTATGATAAAAACACATGCCTAGATTTGGAGTTTTGCGGCCAAGGGGGTGCGTTAGCTACGCGTGCTTTTTTCTGGCCGCACCTTTTAAATACCGCTGGTATTTAGAGTTAACAGAATGGCAGGGTTTTCAGTGCGTTAGGCTCCAAAAAGGGAGCGTAGAGCATAATTTAACGCCACTGCAACTCTAGATACCAGCGGTGCTTACGGACGCGGCCAGCCTCAAAAACGTGCTCGTGCACGATTCCCCCATAGGAAACAATGGGGCTGTTTGAGCTGAAAAAAAACCTAACACCTGCAAAAATGCAGCGTTCAGCTCCTAACGCAGCCCCATTGTTTCCTATGGGGAAACACTTCCTACGTCTGCACCTAACACCCTAACATGAACCCCGAGTCTAAACACCCCTAACCTTACACTTATTAACCCCTACTCTGCCACCCCCGCTATCGCTGACCCCTGCATATTATTTTTAACCCCTAATCTGCCGCTCCGTACACCCCCGCCACCTACGCTATCCCTATGTACCCCTAATCTGCTGCCCCTAACACCGCCGACCCCTATATTATATTTATTAACCCCTAATCTGCTGCCCCCAACGTCGCCTTCACCTAACTACACTTATTAACCCCTAATCTGCCGACCGGACCTGAGCGCTACTATAATAAATGTATTAACCCCTAATCCGCCTCACTCCCGCCTCAATAACCCTATAATAAATAGTATTAACCCCTAATCTGCCCTCCCTAACATCGCCGACACCTAACTTCAAGTATTAACCCCTAATCTGCCGATCGGAGCTCACCGCTACTCTAATAAATTTTTTAACCCCTAAAGCTAATTCTAACCCTAACCCTAACACCCCCCTAAGTTAAATATAATTTTATTCTAACGAAATAAAATAACTCTTATTAAATAACTTATTCCTATTTAAAGCTAAATACTTACCTGTAAAATAAACCCTAATATAGCTACAATATAAATTATAATTACATATAACTCTTATTAAATAACTTATTCCTATTTAAAGCTAAATACTTACCTGTAAAATAAACCCTAATATACAATTACATTGTAGCTATTTTAGGATTAATATTTATTTTACAGGCAACTTTGTAATTATTTTAACCAGGTACAATAGCTATTAAATAGTTAATAACTATTTAATAGTTACCTAGTTAAAATAATAACAAAATTACCTGTAAAATAAATCCTAACCTAAGTTACAATTAAACCTAACACTACACTATCAATAAATTAATTAAATAAAATACCTACAATTATCTACAATTAAACCTAACACTACACTATCAATAAATAAATTAAATACAATTCCTACAAATAAATACAATGAAATAAACTAACTAAAGTACAAAAAATAAAAAAGAACTAAGTTACAAAAAATAAAAAAATATTTACAAACATTAGAAAAAAATTACAACAATTTTAAACTAATTACACCTACTCTAAGCCCCCTAATAAAATAACAAAGACCCCCAAAATAAAAAAATGCCCTACCCTATTCTAAATTACAAAAGTTCAAAGCTCTTTTACCTTACCAGCCCTTAAAAGGGCCCTTTGCGGGGCATGCCCCAAAAAATTCAGCTCTTTTGCCTGTAAAAAAAAACATACAATACCCCCCCCAACATTACAACCCACCTCCCACATACCCCTAATCTAACCCAAACCCCCCTTAAATAAACCTAACACTAAGCCCCTGAAGATCTTCCTACCTTATCTTCACCACGCCGGGTTCACCGATCGATCCAGAAGAGCTCCTCCGATGTCTTGATCCAAGCCCAAGCGGGGGGCTGAAGAGGTCCATGATCCGACTGAAGTCTTCATCCAAGCGGGAGCTGAAGAGGTCCATGATCCGGCTGAAGTCTTCTATCAAGCGGCATCTTCAATCTTCTTTCTTCCGGATCCATGTTCATCCCGCCGACGCGGAACATCCATCTTCACCGACGACTTCCCGACGAATGACGGTTCCTTTAAGGGACGTCATCCAAGATGGCGTCCCTCGAATTCCGATTGGCTGATAGGATTCTATCAGCCAATCGGAATTAAGGTAGGAAAATTCTGATTGGCTGATGGAATCAGCCAATCAGAATCAAGTTCAATCCGATTGGCTGATCCAATCAGCCAATCAGATTGAGCTCGCATTCTATTGGCTGTTCCGATCAGCCAATAGAATGCGAGCTCAATCTGATTGGCTGATCGGATCAGCCAATCGGATTGAACTTGATTCTGATTGGCTGATTCCATCAGCCAATCAGAATTTTCCTACCTTAATTCCGATTGGCTGATAGAATCCTATCAGCCAATCGGAATTCGAGGGACGCCATCTTGGATGACGTCCCTTAAAGGAACCTTCATTCGGCGAGTAGGCGTCGGTTGAAGAGGTTGGATCCGCGTCGGTTGGAAAGAAGATGGCTCCGCTCCGCTCCAGAAGAAAGAAGATTGAAGATGCGGCTTGATAGAAGACTTCATCCCGATGATGGACTTCCGACTTCAGCCCGATGATGGATTTCTTCAGCCGCCGCTTGGATCCAGACTTCAGCCCGAGGATGGACGTCACTCTTCAGCCCCCCGCTTGGGCTTGGATCAAGACTCTGGACCGATCGGTGAACCTGGCATGGTGAAGACAAGGTAGGAAGATCTTCAGGGGCTTAGTGTTAGGTTTATTTAAGGGGGGTTTGGGTTAAATTAGGGGTATGTGGGTGGTGGGTTGTAATGTTGGGGGGGGGGTATTGTATGTTTTTTTTTACAGGCAAAAGAGCTGAATTATTTGGGGCATGCCCCGCAAAGGGCCCTGTTCAGGGCTGGTAAGGTAAAAGAGCTTTGAACTTTTTTAATTTAGAATAGGGTAGGGCATTTTTTTTATTTTGGGGGTCTTTGTTATTTTATTAGGGGGCTTAGAGTAGGTGTAATTAGTTTAAAATTGTTGTAATATTTTTCTATTGTTTGTAAATATTTTTTTATTTTTTGTAACTTAGTTCTTTTTTATTTTTTGTACTTTAGTTAGTTTATTTCATTGTATTTATTTGTAGATATTGTATTTAATTAATTTATTGATAGTGTAGTGTTAGGTTTAATTGTAGATAATTGTAGGTATTTTATTTAATTAATTTATTGATAGTGTAGTGTTAGGTTTAATTGTAACTTAGGTTAGGATTTATTTTACAGGTGATTTTGTAATTATTTTAACTAGGTAACTATTAAATAGTTATTAACTATTTAATAGCTATTGTACCTGGTTAAAATAAATACAAAGTTGCCTGTAAAATAAATATTAATCCTAAAATAGCTACAATATAATTATAATTTATATTGTAGCTATATTAGGGTTTATTTTACAGGTAAGTATTTAGCTTTAAATAGGAATAATTTATTTAATAAGAGTTAATTTATTTCGTTAGAATAAAATTATATTTAACTTAGGGGGGTGTTAGGGTTAGGGTTAGAATTATCTTTAGGGGTTAAAAAATTTATTAGAATACCGGTGAGCTCCGGTCAGCAGATTAGGGGTTAATGTTTGAAGTTAGGTGTCGGCGATGTTAGGGAGGGCAGATTAGGGGTTAATACTATTTATTATAGGGTTATTGAGGCGGGAGTGAGGCGGATTAGGGGTTAATAACTTTATTATAGTAGCGTTGCGGTCCGCTCGGCAGATTAGGGGTTAATAAGTGTAGGCAGGTGGAGGCGACGTTGAGGGGGGCAGATTAGGGGTTAATAAATATAATATAGGGGTCGGCGGTGTTAGGGGCAGCAGATTAGGGGTACATAAGGATAACGTAGGTGGCGGTTGGCAGATTAGGGGTTAAAAAAATTTAATAGAGTGGCGGCGATGTGGGGGGACCTCGGTTTAGGGGTACATAGGTAGTTTATGGGTGTTAGTGTACTTTAGAGCACAGTAGTTAAGAGCTTTATGAACCGGCGTTAGCCCAAAAAGCTCTTAACTACTGACTTTTTTCTGCGGCTGGAGTTTTGTCATTAGATTTCTAACGCTCACTTCAGCCACGACTCTAAATACTGGCGTTAGAAAGATCCCATTGAAAAGATAGTATACGTAATTGACGTAAGGGGATCTGCGGTATGGAAAAGTCGCGGCTGGAAAGTGAGCGTTAGACCCTTTAATGACTGACTCCAAATACCAGAGGGCGTTAAAAACCAGAGTTAGGAGCCTCTAACGCTGGTTTTCACGGCTACCGCCCAACTCTAAATCTAGGCCACAGATTTCTCTATTTCTCTATTTGGGATCTGTTCCCAGGCTCAGAGCCGCACAAACTATTGATAGTTTGCAGCTCACTGTGCCGTCCCCAGCATTCTGTGTTATTATGTAGAGAAGCAGCTGGCCAGACTGATGACTTTCTCTACTCCCCAGTCCCCACCCCTTTTGGCTGAGAAATAACTGTTTATTTTTATTGCGCAATATTCATGCTTCTGTGTTTTGTTAGAATTATAACAGCAAATGTATACCATTTAATATAAATATAAATACTGTCAAACTATATATTTAATAACTTATGTGTTTAAATCACATTTTTAATATTACCCATAAATATAAACTGAAACCATATCTTTTTAGTTTATGTTATTGTCAAAGGTGACATATTCTGCAGTTTTCTGGTCCTGTAAACTGCTATAAATAAGCACAATACAACTGATAGATAGAGGATTAGATACCTACATTTATATATATATTTCTACACTGATTATATATTTTATCAATTTAATCTTCTATGTATGCAAAGAAAAATCTAATGAGCAATGACAGCTTTCTTTACTCCCACCCCTTCTGGCTCCAAAATTTAAAAATAAATGTAATAGTCTCTTGAGGTGCGCATGTGTGTATATGAGTTTGACTCAAATAACTTATATATATATGTGTGTGTGTATTTCTGAGTGTGTATGCGTGTCTGTTAGTGTGTGTGTGACACTGTTTGCTTGTGCACAAGTGTGTATGTATATGTGCGTGCGTATCAGTGTGTGTGTATGTCTGTGTGTATATGTGTGTGTATGTGTGTCACTGTATGTGTCTGTGCTTGTGCACGTGTGTGTATGCACATGTGCGTGCGTGTGTATGTGTGTATGTATGTCTTTTTGTGTATATGTATGTGTGTGTATATTTTGTGTATGTATGTTTGTGTATGTGTCTGTGTATATGTTTGTGACACTGTTTGTAAGTGTGGGCGCGTGTGTGTGTATTTGTGTGTGTGTGTTTATGTCTGTGTATGAGTTTGCCAACAAGTGCCAGAGTTTCTACACTCACAGCTAGGATACAGATGACATCTTTCTTTACTTCCCGCCCCTTTTGGCTCTAAAATAAATAAAAATTATAATAGTCTCTTGAGGTGCTATCATGTAGAAGACCTGTGTGTGTCTATTTGTGTTTGTGTGCATGTGTGTGTGTGTTTGTTTGTGCATGCGTGTGTGTATGTTTGTGCATGTGTGTGTGTATCTGTGTGCATGTGTGTGTGTATGTTTGTGCATGTGTGTGTGTGTTTGTTTGTGCATGCGTGTGTGTATGTTTGTGCATGTGTGTGTGTATCTGTGTGCATGTGTGTGTGTATGTTTGTGCATGTGTATGTGTGGATGTTTGTGTGTGTGTGTGTATGAGTTTGCCTCAATTAACTTTGATATATATATATGTGTGTCTATGTTTGCGTGTATGTCTGCATGTGTATGTGTGTGTGCGTGTCTGTTAGTGTGTGTGACACTGTGTGTGTATGTCTGTGTGTATATGTGCGTGTGTATGTGTGTGTGCATGTGTGAGTCACTCTATGTGTCTGTGCTTGTGCACGTGTGTGTATGTGTTTGTGTATGTCTTTTTGTGTATATGTATGTGCGTGTATATTTTGTGTATGTGTGTGTGTGCGTGTCTGTTAGAGTGTGTGACACTGTGTGTATGGGTGTTTGTACACGGATGTATATCTGTGAAATTACACAAATTTAGCTATTTATAGGTTGCAGTAGCAATTAGCAGTTATAAAAAATTATCAAAATTAGATGTAAATTATTTCCACAAATTGAATCAACTTGAATATTTTAATACTTTAAAAATCATTCAAAAAATGTAACATTATATTTATTTAGTGTTCCAACATAGTAATACAGTAAAATACAGATAAAATGAAATTGTGAACAAAAAATAGAAAATTCTAAATAAAGTGCAAATCGTTATGTAACTTCCTATAATTTCTATATACATAGATAATATTTCACTATTCATAAAACATTTCTTTAATTTTATTGAGTTTTTTTTGTATATTACAATATATAATATAGGACCATTTACAATAGAAATAAGCATACAGGTTGTTTTCAGTCTAAGAGAAAACAAAGTGTAGTCAACAAAACAATGCAATGCTACATGGTTAAGACAATTAACTAGTACTCTAATTGCATACATTGGAACACGCTTATTAAAAACAATAATCAAATATCAACAATAGGGTCTGACAAACATAAATGAAACCTCATTTTTCTAGAGAATAATAGCATTGAGGTAACTACTACTCTGGCCACTCTTGGAACAGCTGACTCAGTAAAATGATGGCCTTTGGTAGTTACATGAAGGCGACTCTTGGGCCATTTGATTGACATTATAAATTGGTACTAAAACACATCAATAATAAATACATGTGAGACATATGGCTATCCAAATACTCTATCATTAGTAATCGAAGTGGACATATTGCTATAAAATTTCATTTTAAATTTAAACGGAATGCCTCCCAAAATGTATGGATCTAGATGAAGATATAAAACTTGGGGGAGGGACTTAAATGTTAAAGACGGTCACTTAAGGACCTTTGGTAAAACAGTTAACTGGTATCAAATGTTCAGTGAAGATAAAGGAAAAACAACAACAGAATAGAAGCAAAATAAATAAGGATAGACGCTGATAAAGGGCATACAATAACAGAGGATGTGCCTCACTTAAGGACCATGTAATAAAAAACAGTCAATTTGTAATAGCCACTGCTTGGAAGCCCCACATCAGATGAAATGTATAAGCAATATATGTGAAGCCTAACTAGGAGGTACAATTGGAGTATCTACACCATTGGTGAGTGGGGAAAATTGTGAGACTCCTGGCTTGAACACTTTACAGATAGAGCTTCTGAATTAGGGGATAGATAATAGGCAGTTCTTGATAGGGAAATAATCTGTTGAGATATGTTAACCCTTGGGTTGGCTATATCATTACCACCACAGCTAGTGGGACCTTTAATAGAAAAGGCAGCTTATACTTCTCAGCAAAGAGATCCATAGCAAATAATTTGCACATAATGCCAATTAATTACTCTGTGGTGCAAACTATAAGGTATAAATGGTTAAGTATAAGGTATAAATGGTTTCGGCATGGTGACACATCGTCTGGTGGGAGTTAATATTTTGTGAAGCACACTTCCGGTTTGGAGGCGGAGTGGAGTGGTTGGTTGCTGCTTCGCGCGCCGAATACAGGGCTTGCTACATCACCCTAACGCAACTCCTCCTTGCACTGCAGTTTCTTTTGCAGGCCGGAGACTTGGCCTAAGGCCGCCAGCGTGACCGAAGTCACAAGACAGAAACGGCTTTGTTGTGGAAGCACTGCCGCCCTGGAGCGGTGTCTCTCCTCTTTTTCATATAGAACAACGTGTGAGGGGACCCCAGTGAGCGGATCTGCCTGTTAAAACTGCCGCTCCACTGATTGAAGGGCGCACTTTTTCCTGGAGTTCTGCCAGGACATGCGGCAGAGAACTATGTGCATCACTCTCAGGGCTGTTATCTAGAAGCAGGCACTCATCATGATGACCTAAAGGAACGCCACGCTGGGATCCCCGTTTGTGAAGACTGGTCGTGAGTACTAAAGTCACACAGTGTGTGGATATTCTTGTCTTTTATGCTCATCACTTAAGTGATATTCCCTCTGGCTATACCCTACCAAGACTATTACCTAACATTGCAAAAAAGAATAGCGGTGGATGCAGATCTTATAAAGCTGTGATAATGTGGTGTGGGTAGTGGCTTGCAACAGAGAGATTTAAACTTGGGAGAAGTGCTCTCACTATCTGTCCTCAAAATACCGCCCATTACTTAAATTGTACAATAAGTCAGTAGCGGGCAGGCAGTAGTGCTACTTTCTAAAGACTTTATTTTACATCAAATTTTGCGGTGCTAGAAATTGAACAGCAGTTCCCAGGACCCTGATACAGGGTAGGAACAAAGGCCCTGTCACTTCCACCTCTAGAGGGACCCGCTCTTACACTGGGGCTGGAAGCTTTGTAACAAGATTGGTTGCCCTTGACAACGAATATGCGACCCTAATTAAAATACTCTAAGGGAAAAAGATCTGATAATCTGAGAGCCTAGCAGTAGTTCCCAGGACCCTGTCACAGGGTAGGAACATAACTCTGACACCGTTTTTACTTGATGGTTACCTCTTCACACTTTGGCCCAAGCTCCACACCAACACCTGATGGTACTTTCCAGTCTAAACTCCACTTTAAATAGAACCTAAAGAGGAAAAGTCTAGCACGAGTTTTCAGGACACTGATACAGACCAGGACTATAACATTGATAGCAGTATTGCCCCATGTTACTGGCATATACACTGACATAAAGTACTGCATTAGCCCTAACAGGGACAAAGTGAAGCAAAGGAAGTATATTACGGGAAGGCTGGGTACCAACAGAACTACCTATCCTTGTATGACTCCGTGTTTGGCCATTATTTGGATTACAACTGAAATTGACTTTCTAGCTACTCAGGGCAATATATATATTTATATGAATATTGAATAATGTGTCCTGTAGTTCTCAAAAAATCTTCATTACTTAGATTTCCTGGATGAAATGGGCTGTCTCTAGGAGATTATAAGAGTGCTCTGGAAACAGGGCGAGAAAGATTTTTTGATATTTAAGAGAGTCCTCAAATCCATTCCATATAGTCTTCTCTTGTTTATAGTAATCTGTGCTAAGATACTCAATTCTGAGATAAATTGGGTTCAGGCTACCTGATTAGTAGTAGTAAGTCCTGACAACCTCGCTGTTGGCACTATAACTATAAGGCTACTCAAATAGTATGTTTCAGGGTTAGAGACTAAGGAGGCGATTCTGTAAAGAAAGACCCCCTTTTTTTTTTTTTTCTTTTTCTTTTTTTTTTTTTAACACATTCACTGAGAATTAGCACTTTGTTTTTTTTTCTTTTTATTCACTCTTCCTGGCCCTGCCAGGTCTCTTAGACTGCACTGAGGTTTTGACTTGTGTTTTTTTTTTTTTCTCTTCTTTTCTCTTTCTTTCACGCATCACATTTTTCACCTTAGCTGCTGCACTTCAGCACAAGTCCTCATTTATGGCACTGTAATCTGTCATGCTTAGGGAAGAGTAAGTGACAGTCGGAGATACTTTCACATTTTCACTTTTCTATTTTAGTTTAATCATTTTTTTTTATTTTTTTTTACTCTCTCTCTGCCCTGCCTAGCTTGAACAATAAATCCAATATACATGGATAGATTTATCACACAACATAAACAAACATCACCAGCCATGCCCCCTAAACAGAAAGATAAGAAATCTGCTAAGTTATCTGAAAGCTCCCTAATAGCTGCGCAAGAACAGTACAATGGTATTGGCCCAAATTTTGATTTTACTGAATTAGTTGAGCAGATTTCCAAGATGATCTCCCCGCAATTGGATGTTGTTAAACAAGAAATTAAACAAGATATAAATAACATTGTCCTGGAAGTGAGGCAATTTACAGCCAGATTGGAGGAAATCGAGACCCGAATCTCGGACTCTGAAGATAGATTACATAGATGTGAGCAGTCTAACAAAGAGTCCGGGTCCCAAATAGCCCTGCTACAAGCTAAATTAGAGGATCTAGAAGATCGCTCGCGCCGTAATAATTTAAGAATTATTGGTCTCCCCGAATCTACAGAGTATCAAGATTTAGTTGCTTTTGCTTCAATTAAACTCCCCCAATTATTAAAAATGCCTGCCTCCCCGATGCCTATGATCATTGAAAGAGCCCACAGAGTGGGTCCAATACGGCAAAATTCTGAGGGTCTTAGTAGACCTAGACCCATACTGATTAAAGTGCTAAACTTCCAGGACAAGATTAATATTCTTAAACACTACAGCAAAGCTAACCCATTAATAATAGATCAACAAAAGGTATTAATCTTTCAAGATTTTTCCTCCGAGACTACGAATAGGAGGAAAGAAATGTCTCCCTTCTGCTCTCGACTTATGAAAGCAAATTACAATGTTAGGCTTGTATATCCTGCAAGATTAATCATGATTATAGAGGGCCAAACAAGTACATTAAACAATATTGCAGAGGCCCAGAAGTTTTGTTTAGATAATGGTATTCCTTAAATGTCAGGGATTGGCTTGATTGTTTGAAGTTATTTTATGCTTTGACTATGAGTGTTTTTTTTATTGAGAAATTACTATTGAAAAGAAGGTTTTTCCAAGATTATTTGTGTAAAGATGTATTTGTATTACCGTTATGTAAACGGGGGGCTTCTTTGGGTCCTTTTTTTTTTTTTTTCTCTCCTTTCTCTCTTCCTCTTTCTTTTTCCTCTCCTCTTTTTTATGAGTTGATTGTAGTTTCTGCACCCTCTTCTCCCCTCTGCTCTCTCTCTCTAATATATTTAAAAGTATTACAGTTCTGGGGTCCCTTGGTACTTTATAAAATCATGGTACGTTTTAAAATGTTTTTTAGTACCTTAGTAAACTTGGATCGGGCATAGGGTCGATCAAAATTCTATCCTGGAACGTAGGTGGAATTACTTCCCCTATTAAATGGAAAGCCGTATTAAAATTATTGGGATCCCATAAGCCTGATATTGTTATGCTTCAAGAAATTCATTTAAAAGGACATGAAATTGATCAACTTAAATCTAGATGGGTTGGGGAGGTGGTAGCCGCCCCATCGCAGGTTAGGAAGAAAGGAGTGGCAATATTGATCAATAAAAACTTAAAATATAAAATCAACAAGAGCCAAATTGATCCAGAGGCCCGTTATCAAATTCTTGATATTGAAGTAGAGAAGATCTCTTTCATTCTTTGCAATATCTATGGCCCTAATCAGCCCGATTCCAGGTTTTGGGAGGAACTAGCATTAGAATTAGTATTGTATAGAGGCCGTAATATTGTGATTGGAGGGGACCTAAACCTAACCGCATACCCTAACTTAGACAGATTAAGTAGAACTAAAAGTACTAAGCGAGTCAAGAAAACACGAACATTACAAAAATGTTGCCATAAAGTGGGTGTATATGACATCTGGAGAAGTTTGAACCCAGATGTCAAAGCATTTACATGTCTATCTAAAGGACACCAAGCTCTGTCGCGCATAGACATGTTTTTAATCTCTGAAAACTTAAGTGGTAAGGAGGTTAAGGCCGACATTAAAGATATAGTACTTTCTGATCACGCGATTATAGCTATAGAATTTAATTCTAAATCCCTTATTCCAAGGCTGAATAATAATTTCTTTTTCCCCAATTATCTTCATAACAACTTACATTTTCAAAATTGGCTTGCTAATAAATGGATAGAATTTGAGAGTTACAATTATGCTTATAAAGATAAGACAGAAATACTCTGGGAGACCGGAAAGGCTGTTTTACGTGGGGATATTAAGGCCTATATGTGTGCCCTCAAAAAAAAATCCTTACAGAAAGAAATTCAACTTTCTAATAGTGTGAGGAACGCATATAATGCGTTCGTAGCTGTACCTTCCAAAAATCTTGGAGAAAGATACACAAATTTAAAAACACAAAGAGATATCTTCCTTAAACAACAAATGATATCTGAAGATATAAGGAAGAAATCACTTTATGGTGGTTACTCAGGGAAAGCGGCAAAATATCTTGTTAAAATTACTAAAAAGAGATCTTCCAACTACATTGCCGCAATTAGATCTGGGAAAAAGAGATTTACCTCTAACCACGATATTCAAAATACGTTTACGGATTTCTTTAAAAACCTCTACAAAGCTGAACCCCCCAATTTAGAATTAAAAGAGAGGTTTTGGGATAATGTAAAGATCCCCAAAATGCCCCAAGAGATAATTAATCAACTTAATGCACCGATCTCAATACAAGAAATTCTAATTGGTATTAAAGCTGCTAAATTTAATAAAGCCCCAGGCCCCGACTCGTTACCGGCTGAATTTTATAAGATCCTTGCAGACCAAATAGTCCCTAATCTACACAAGTTATTTAATTCTTATTATTCTGCAGATATGCCATGTTCCCCGTATTTTGCGGCGTCAAACATAGCTTTAGTTCTTAAAAAAGAAAAAGATCCTGAAATCCCCTCTTCATATCGACCAATTTCCCTGTTAAATTTTGACTACAAATTACTCATGTCTATAATTGCAAAAAGATTGGCCCCCCACTTAAACAATATTATACATGACAATCAGGCTGGCTTTATGATGGGGAGAAGCCCGACAAAAAATATCCGCAAAGTTATGCTCGTCCTGGACTATCTGCGGAATAATAATAAAGTGTTAAAAAAGGATGCTGCCATTTTAACAGTCGACGCCGAAAAGGCTTTCGACTTTATCTGTTGGGACCATCTCTTTTCGGCCTTGGAAAAGTTTGGCTTCTCGGGGTACTTTACAAAATTAATTAAGACTATATATAACAATCCCTCCTCAGCAATTTTTATCAATGGTTCAATTACGGAGCATTTTACTTTACAGAGAGGCACTAGGCAGGGATGCCCCCTATCGCCTATCCTCTTTAATATATCGTTAGAACCACTGGCGATTCTCCTTAGACAGCAGTTAGAAGGTATACAGATTGGCAAACAAAAATATGTCTTAGCTTTGTATGCTGACGATTTACTTCTCTTTTTATCCGGTCTAAAAGAAAGCTTACCTAAACTATTAGAGTCAGTACAGATATTCGCGTCGTTTTCTGGTTACAAAATTAATGTTCAAAAATCTGAACTATTGTGGATACACAGAAATGCGTACCATGTATTAGAACATCCATTTAGAGAGGTTACTCAAATAAAGTATTTAGGAGTAATGATGTCAAAATCTCCACAAGAATGGTATGAGCTGAATTATGTTAAATTCTTCAACTACTGTAAGCAGAAATTGAAAGATTGGTCCTCTCTACCTATCTCTCTTTCAGCACGCATTATGCTTATTAAAATCATACTTCTACCAAAGTTAATATATCTTCTCCAAAACATACCTTTTTTTTTACATAAGGCAGATATAAGACTATTTAACCAAATATCAAGTGAATTTCTCTGGAAAGGAAAGAGACCCCGAATTGCGTTAAATACATTAACACTCTCTAAAGAGTCGGCGGGCCTAGCTTTCCCGAACATTACTTATTACAATATTGCCACAATAGCAAAATTGGCGGCTGACTGGATTTCAGAGAAAGAGCTTTTCACTGTCTATGCTGGGGAAACAAATCTAGTCTACCCATTTAACTTAAAAGCATTACTACATTGCCCAATTGCACAACTGCCATCAGTAATTGTTAAAATGCCGACTTTTAAAAATGTGATTTTGGCATGGCAGAAATTTTGTGTAGAAATAGGAACATCTCCATTTGTCTCGGAATATCTCCCAATTCAGGGATGCCCAGGATTTGCTCCAGGTTTTACTTATAAGGTTTTTGAGAGATGGAAATTGAAAGGGCTGACCTCTATAAAACAATTAGTTACTTCTAATACAATAATCAGATCATTCCTTGACATCAGAGTAGAATTTGAGCTTCCTCAATCTGATCACTATGCGTATTTGCAAATAAAGCATTATATTACGGACCTCAAACTTAAATTTGGCTCTAATTGGACGTATGCTCCGCTAAGGAGCCTAATAAATCAATATAAGAGTGGGTCTACGTCAATCTCTCCACTTTATCGTTTGATGATTATTTCCAAACATGAGGCCCAATTGGAGAAAATAGTAGCTATTTGGAGTAATAGCTTTCCAGAGCTTAGGCCTCAACAAATTCAAGTGAGCCTGAATCTGTTGAATAAAACAGGAAATGCTCTAGCATGGCGAGAACGGCACTTAAAAATGATTTATGTGACATATATCACTCCTGACAAATTATCAAAATGGTATAGAAAAATTATCGGATGCTGGAAATGTCAGGCGCAACAAGCAAATCTTTTGCATTGCATCTGGTTGTGTCCCAAAGTTCAACAGTTCTGGCTGAAAATTAAGTTTTGGTTGAACAAAATCCTAGACACAGAAATAAGACTAGAGGCCCAAATGGTCATCTTCTTAGTTAAATTTTCACAACAACAAAAAAATTATAAGTTAATCAATACCTTAATATTATTAGCTAGGAATTTGATCTTGAAATACTGGAAACTTCCCCACCTACCCAAATTTATAAAATTTAAAAAAGAAGTATTGAAACAATGTATGGTGGAACAATATGCAATATCTAAGTATAATGAGGCTCAGATAAAAAGATTCTTAGACAAATGGGGTACAGTAATATTGTCACTTCCACCCCCGGCACAGCAACAAATAATTAAGCCCCTCAGCCAATCGGCCTATATTCTTGAACTGATTAACGCGGGCAGATACCCAGTATTTTGGGCCAATTGGAGAGAGAGCGGAGAGGGATGGGGGGCCCTGCAGGTTTTTTGGTTTCCCCCTTTTTTTTTTTTTTTTCTCCTCTCCCATTCTTCCTTCCCATACCCCCCTCATATTGACATCATTAAAAAGTATATTTAACCTGTTTTAGGACAGGTATGTTTGTATTTAGTGCTCTGTGGAGATCAGTATCATATACCTTACAGGAAAATTCGAAAACTACGTGATACATAGTCTATATTTCTTACGCACATATTATTATTGCAGAGACCCTATGGGCATCACTGCATTTGCTATATTTAAGTTTTGTTTTTGTTTTTTTCTTCTTTTGTTGTTTAAAAAATTATTGTTGCAAGTGTAAATGCATCAGGATTTGATAAGGCTTGTCTCATCTCTGCATAGAACACTGTCTGTACTCCTGCCACATAGTTTGTAATAAGATGATTGTGTGCACGTCAATAATAAACAAACGTTATAAAAAAAAAATATTTTGTGAAGCAATCTTACCAAAACAATATCTTAGTAATAGAATTTACAAGTTAGCACACTCTGAAGTTAACTTGCCAGTATAACTGGCTATCAAATAGGAAAACCCCCTCTAACTGGATTAATCATAAGCATTATTCGCTGAAATGGCAAATGCATTTAGTCTTACATTAAAATAATGATGAAACATCTGCATCTAGCTTTGTAACGGTAGTGAGCAAATTAAGTGTTTAAGTAGAACCAAAGTATATAAGCTGGCTGTAATGTCTAGCCGTAAAACATAGTGGGCAGCAGTAGTCAAAAGAGAAAGTTCACAAGTATACCTAGTCCTTAGCATATTGTCCCAGAGTAAGTAGAGGCCACATTTGTGTTTCAACATGAATGACAAACAAGCAGGCATATAGCATGTGGGGTCTCAATGAGGGATATAAATAAATCTATATAGGAGCGCTATAACAGCCTGTCAGACTAGAGGTCATCATCTATTATGTATTAAGCAAGTGTTAGCCACAGTATAAAACCTCTTGTCCCAGCTCAGGCTTGATGTATAGTCTCTATCCAATAACGGACTTGTTTTTAGACCTCTGGGATCCTTCTTGCCTGCCATTGTTCCTTGTTGGTGCCATGACGTTCTCAAAGTCCCTTCTCAGGGCTGCCGAAGTTCGTGGTAGAAAATAGTACCCATGGCAGTCTGTAACTGCGCCATACCCTAGCGCTTTCCCAATACGGCATGCCTCCGGCTGTGTGTCTGTTCCATCAGCTTCCAGGCTTGATAGCTCCCTGAGATGAGTCCCCACAAGCACACTCTTGTCCTTTTTAATGTGTCCCAGCTCTATCAATCAGGGCCAACTTTCCAGTTCTCTTCGTTGTTGGGGAGGGCGATTAGACTCGGAGGCTTGTCTGGGTGAAGGTTGCTGCAGCAGGGCCCCTTTTTAAAGCCCATAAGGTGCAGGACTCACAGATGCGACTTGGACATCAGGCTGCTTCATCGTAGAATTTGGGTCAGAGGTAGGATTGTTACCATTATTGCGGTCATTAGATAACACATTTTTCTTCACTTCTGTAGTAGCCTCCTTTATTGGACTAAGTAGGTTTGCTGCCTGTGGCTGCTCATCAATTTTCTTACAGCTGCGGGAGACAGAGTGAAAGGCCTGTTCTATGACATTACAGAGTTGAATTTTATGTTCCTCCAAAATTAAGATCATCTCACCCATGCATATCTGCGTGTTCGCCATTGCTGATAGTGTCGAGTTGAATTGTCTGTTTTGGTGTATCTGCTCAATTGAGCTGTTTGATCCTTTGTGGGTGTAACGAGATGTTCAACAGTGGTGCAGCGATTTGTGAGGACAAGGGAAGCTTCAGAAATAGGGGAAGGCCTCAAAATGTAAAGTCTGGTACAGAGGGCTGGGGAGCCACACTGCAATCCAAAACCCTATCTCATGAGTCAGAGTGTCTTCAGCTAAGCCTCTCCACCTTATTAGATACCTTAAAATCAAGTTTTCACCCCCAATTGAAGAAAAGGTGGTGAAGGTCTCATGAGCTGAAGCTCAGTGCGACCGAGATTGACATTAATATCTTGAAATATTATTAAAGATTAATTTTGAAAAATTAATAAAAATATTAATTTTTCATATTTCAAAATTAATCAAAAATATTGATTTTTCATATTTTCAAAGTTAATCAAAAGTATTAATTTCTCATATTTCGGAATATTAATTTTTCATATTTCAAAATTAATAATATATTTTTTTTTTAAATATAAAAATTTTCCTTCTCTCTTTTTATTGGCAAAAATTGTATTAGCGTTTTAGTTTAACTAAGTACTAAACCAATATAAAAATGTCTGTAACCAGAAGTGACTCATTTAATTCTATACATAGCAATGAAATTGGTCCCATAACCATACCTATTACTAAAGGTCAGGTCCTTAAGAAAGATATCTTAAGTTACCTTAAAGGGAAGTTTAATATTGCGGGTGAATTAAATGATTTTATGGATACGCTTGAAACTAGGGCTAAAAATATTACCGTTAATAATAATATGTGGAATGAAGAGAATGAATTCTTCCAGGAATTATTAATGATTAATCAATGCAAAGCTCCCATAAAGCGAGACGAACTAATACTAAAATCCTGGCCCCTTTTAATATGCATAATTGACGAAATGTCGTTTTGTGTCACAGACAAACGATTGAAAATACAGGAGCTAGAAAATAGTATTCGTTCCTCGCGCAGACGCGAAGAGGGTTTAAAAATAGCCAAAAATAAAATGGATGAATTTGCCCAAAACCTAACAGCCTTAGATAAGCATAATACAGACTTAATCGCACAGATACAAGATTTAAATAAACAGCTTGCGCAAAGCCAGAGAGAATTAAGCGATTTAAAAAGGTCATATCGCCATAATGAAAACCCCTATATTAGCAATGAGAATAATACAGATAATGCTAACTCCTTTAGCAAATGCGTCAGGGACGAGGTACGAAAATATATAGAACAACATAGACAAATGACCCCTAATGGGTCAGAAGTAGATTTCCCAAATAGACAATCCCCTCAGGATGTAAATCCAGAGGACAGCTGTAGCGCAGCTGATGCGGGGGAGGGAAACTCTAACAGAGAATCCCAAAATAAGTCTGATAAAGTCTATGATTCCCATAAAATAATCACCTTCGTACAACGCGCAGTACCTATATTCTCCAATAAGGGAACAACATCTGTAATTGATCATTTACAGGCTTTTGAAAATGCATTAGCTATAATGAATGTTACAAGTGAGAAATTGAAAATTGAATTTCTGCCTTGGGTATTTGACAGTAAGCATCACAAATTCTTTGCTTCACTAAAGGATATGAATATTCATTCCTGGAATGGGGTAAAACAACAATGCAGAAAAGAATTCGGGCAATATCGCACTAAAACTGCCGCGAAAATAGCGGTATATGGTTTAAAGTGTCGTGCGAATCAGAGTCCAATCGAATTCCTTTCTGTATTGAAAAATGCGTACAGTATGGCTGAAGATAATCCCAGATTTGATGGCTCAGAATTTGTAAATTTATTTTTTGAAGCATTGCCTACACCCATCAAAATCAACTTAGCTAGAGATTTTGATGAGGACTGCTCATTGGAATGGCTGATCAAAGAGAGTACGAAGTTATACTCTATTCAGCAGTCCAGTGAGCAGGGGGTTAAAAAGGAGTCAAAACCCAAAATTGTGGCAGAAACTAGGGTGTCACCTAGCCCCCTCAATTTGGAGTCTAACAAGAGGACTTATGCAGAGGTGGCCAGTCAAAACAGGCCATCTCCACAGAGGTTTAATTCTGCCCCTCCCCCTACACAGGTTGAGGCGCAGGGAGACTATAACCAAAGTGGGGGACATAATCAGGTGAATAATTACTCACAAAGAGAATACTCGCCAAATAATTGGTATCCGCGCAAGGGTAGATACAATAGGCGGCGAAGATATTCTCAGGGTAACCAGACACCCCAGGTATATAATGCTCCCCAAAGTACTAATGCTGAACAAGCTGAACCCCAGGGGCAACCACGCCAGAATAGAAATAGCGGCCCTGATTCTGAGGGTACCCAATGGTCCAAGAATCATTACAATGGGGCACCAGGAGATAGGCCCAGGGGTAGAGGTAACTTGTACAATCAGGTAGATATGCTGTTTACCCAGTTAAATCGGTTGAGCGAACAAATCGCTAATATGAGTCAAAAATCTACGGCTCAGCAACCGAACAATACTTTTTTAGGGGTACAGCCAGTGGTCAGCAGTGGACCACAGGCACAGTCATAAATACTGCAGTATCACCTGAAGGGGAGGGGAGAGATGTACAAAATGTAATAATACATATCAATGATACTAATCATGTTATCTCCCCACAGACCGGAAACGGACAATTTAGCCGTGATGACAAGCAACCTCATCCGGGAAAAATTAACAAATCTCTTCCTTTGCAGCACTCTCTTAACCTTATCTCCACAGATGCAGTACAAAAGAATCCAGCCGACCCTGTCATAGAGGAAACAGGTAGGTATGAAGGTTCCTCTGCATCGAATGACACAGCGAATTCAGGTAACACGTGGCGAAGCCCACAGATGTGTAAGAATGCCAATTTTATGTGTGAAATGGTAGAAACTGCAGGAAGATATTATGTATTAGTTGAGCTGCAAGATTCAGTCTCCAACCCTATCAGGGGATTAATTGACACTGGGTCACAGGCGACTATCTTATCCCACAGGTACTACACACAGCTAAATGAGCTAACACCCCACAAACCTAAAATAAAAGAATTTGACGGTTCTCTAATAGGTGTTGGGGGTGACTCCCTAAAAGTCTACGGTACTGCCTGGTTAAAATTTAAATTGGGGAACAGGGTCATAAGACACCCTGTCATTATAGTGGATCTGCCAACTGATCGTTTATTTATTAGTAGTGATCTCCTGAAACGATTAAGCACCATAATTGATTGCATAAATAATGTAATTTGGTCACAAGTTAAACGGCCTATCAATTATGAAAAATCTGGTATATCTCACGCCCGACATAGCTGTCACGTGGTGGAAGAGAAACCAGATGCTGTGGAGATTCATTTCAGGAATAACTCTGTACCTGAAATCACTATTCTACAAATAGATGATCAGACTCCTTTTAGTGGCTCTGATGGTAATACTTTTAAAATATCGCCTGGAAAGATAGCGAATATTTCCCTAGATGGCGATGTATTAACCATATCACTCCACAAGGGGGATCATAAAATCCCTAAGGGGGGAGGCCACGCTCAATACCTCACAGGGATTGAGAGAGTTAAAGAGGATCTATTTATCCCTATACAAGTGCATGACCTTGGTAAAACCAAGTATGCTAAAATAAACTTAAAACAGGAAGCTAGCTATATAAGCGAAGGTTTATTAGCGCAGATAACTGAACCTAAAGTGATTAAATATCTTTCTCCCCAAGACCACTGTGTCAACGGCCTGGATGACAGGTCTGAAAGCTATAACATCACGGCTAAGTGCTTATTATCTATCTCTATAGGTAATAAGTCAGTGAAGCACCTGTTTTTAGTTTTAAATATTCCCCATAATCAAATATACATTGGCAATGATATCTTACATAGATATGCCATACAAATAGATCTGATTAATTCTTGCCTTTGGAGCAGGTTAAAGGGGGACCCTGAAGTATTTCAGGATGAAAATGCAGCCCTAAAATCAAACCAGCAATTACCATATGCTGTGAATATGCAGGTATCTAGCGATGTTATAATTCCTGCTGGGGCTGATACATTTCTTTTACCCTTACAGGTAAAGAGAGGTCAGAAATTAAAAACTTCTGAAACACTGATTTGCCTCTCCCATAGAATACAAAATCTGGGTGTCACAGTAACCTACACTCCTATGGTGAATATTTGAGCTGTTCCAATACATATTGTTGTGCATAACATGACCCCACAGGATATAACATTATCCAAGGGAACTACCATAGGATATGCACTGGAATCAAGTTATTACACTTTTGGATTCCAGAATAATGTAATTGGGCTAATACCTGAAGGATACCTAACTGAAGAACAATTAATAGAACAATCCTTTGCATCTATGCCAGAGGGTCTATTTAATGTTCAGTCTATTTATCCCTTCAGCTCAGAGGAAGGCATCTGTAAAATTGAAGAAGCCTCTCTAGTGTTTGATCAGCCAATCAAACAGCAAGATTATCCCAATACCCAGAGTCATGGGAGCAATGTAAACTATAATCAAGGGGATCTCACCTCTAGACTGGAAGAAGCATATGAAATAGGACAGCCTGAAATCTTTCCAGGATTTCAGCAAATAGTCGAAGAGCAAATATCCTTAGCTAATGGCTGTTCCAGCGATGATGAACGCCAACAGCTGCGAGAACTCCTAATGGAATACAAGGATATTTTCGCTAAGGATTCTTATGACTGTGGTACTACAGACTTGCACATTGCAAGAATACAAACAGATCCTGATGCGCCACCTGTATTTGTCAAACAATACAGACTTCCCTTAGCCTCATATGATTCTCTTGCAGAGATCATAAGGAATTTGGAAGAAAGAGGTATTATCAGACAGGTGCACAGCTCTTATAATAATCCTATTCTAGGTGTCCTTAAGCCCAATGGACAATGGCGTTTGTGTGCTGACTTAAGACAGCTAAACAAACGAGTATACATGTCTGGCTGGCCTGTGCCATATATTGACCAATGCCTAGCACAAATGCAGGGATTCAAAATATTCACTGCCATTGATTGTGCGCAGGGATATTGGACCATAAAGGTACATGAAGAGGACCAATATAAGCTAGCATTCTCCTTCCAAAAGGTTCAGTATGCATTCCAGAGACTTCCATTTGGATACATAAATTCTGGACATGAATTTGCTGTATTCATGCATAAGGCTATGCCTGATGCACTGGAAAGGGGGACCTTATCTTATGTTGATGATGTTTTAATCAAAAGCACAGACTTTGAAAAACACATCGCAGAGCTTAAATATGTCCTCAGCCAACTTAAAAGGGCAGGTGTCAAATTATCCCTACAAAAAGCTCAATGGTGCCGCACTCGTGTAAACTTCTTGGGACATGAAGTTACCTCTGACGGATTAAATCCCCAGAAGAAAAAGGTGGAAGCGATAGTGAATTCTAAAAACCCAACTAACTTAAAGGAATTGAGATCATTCCTGGGTATGACAAATTATTCTCGCAAATTCATTGATAATTATGCGGAATTAGCTAAACCACTACTGCTTCTTCTGAAGAAAGAGGTGAAATGGCACTGGAGTGAGTCTCAAGAGACAGCCATCAGAGAGCTGAAGAGGAAACTCACTCAAGCACCTTGCTTAGCGTACCCTGAAGGTGGCAAACCTTTCTACTTAGAAACAGGGTACACAGATGTAAGCATGAGTGCTGTTTTATACCAAAAGCATGATAATTTGAACAAAGCCATTGCTTATGCGAGCAAAAATCTATCCCCAGTAGAAATAAAATTTAGCGATTGCGAAAAAGCCCTCTTATCTACTGTATGGGCTCTACAAAATTTCCGCAGCTATATACAGGGCAAGAAAATTATTGTAGAAACGGCCCACCAGCCTTTGCTATATTTGCAAAGTGAAAGAATAAGAGATGGAAATTTGTCAAATAGCCGCATAACAGCGTGGACTCTTTCCTTGCAAGGCTGGCCATTAGAAATTCGCTACAAACAGAATAAAAAGAATCCAGTTGCACAAGGGCTTGCTGAGCTCCACGACTGTACTGCTAGAGATCCTGGGGAAGAATTATCAGAAGATGATTTTCTGGAAGAACAATTGCTTTCCCCATATAAAATGTACAATGAGGAAAATTGCCAAACATTACCTTGGGTGTATGTTGATGGTTGTTCTTACCATGCCACTATTGATAATGAGCGCAGATTAGTCGCTGGCATTGGTATAACTGGGGCAAATGGATTCCCAAATATATCTATAGGTTTCAACATTGGACCAAGATCCAGTCAAGTTGCAGAACTAACTGCTGTTTTCAAAACCATTGAAATGGCTATTGAACATGGTATTCATGAATTTGTGATCATAACTGACTCAAATTATGTGCGTGACAGTTTTGTTGAATACCTGCCAACTTGGAAAAGAAATGGCATGCAGCAAAGCAATAACAAACCAGTCAAGCATGGCAAATTGTTCTGCGAGATTGATAATCTGGTAGTATCCAATGATTTAACTATACACTGGAAAAAGACCAAGGGTCATTCCAGAGTTCTAGGTCCTGATAAGGAAGGCAATGATCTTGCGGATTCGTTAGCCAAACAAGGAGCCATAACTGGAGAACTCCTTAATATTGACCACTTAATGGGTGCAATTCAGGTAGAAGCCATTACCAGAAACCAGGCAAAACAACAGAGTGAGCCTAACTTGGTACAATGGAGTCAGGATTCTCCTAGTGAGGACCTGATCACTAGTCAAAAAGAAGACCCCATTGTAGGCATCTTCTATAAACACATAGAAGATCCTGAAAGCAACCCCATCTCAAAAGATGATTGTATTGGCAAAGAAGATCTGAGAATCTTAATAAAATCTAGATCACAATTCAAGTTACAGGATGGTTTGTTAATTAGAACCTCCAAAACTGGCATCCAGCAGTGGGTAGTACCCACCAAGTTCCGAGGTCTAATGCTTCAACATGCCCATGATGCTCCTACATCTGGTCATCGCGGTGCCAAACTCACGTATGAAATATTGCGTGATTACGCTTTTTGGCCACACATGTTGAAAGATGTTCAAACCTACTGTCAAGGGTGTTTAATCTGTCCACAGTTCCAACCCACTGCACCAACGCATAGAGCGCCATTGCAGAAAAGGGGGATGGTAATGCCATGGTCAGATATACAAATTGATTTTATTGGCCCAGTAACAAGATCATCAAGAGGTAACAAATACATGTTAACCGTGACATGCCTGTTCACTAAATGGGTAGAGTGCATTAGTGCACCTAACAATAGTGCTGAAACATGTGCAGCATTGCTCATCAACCATGTATTTTCCAGATTTGGTTTGCCCCAAAGAATCGAATCAGATCGGGGGACCCACTTCACTAGCGAAGTGATGACAAAAATGTGGAAAATACTAGGGGTTAAAAGAAAGCTCCATATTGCTTATAGAGCTGCTTCAAGTGGTGGTGTAGAGCGTTACAACCAGTCCATTGTTAAAATCCTCAAAAGGTTTGTGAGTGAAACAGGTAAAGACTGGGATGTAAAACTACCTCTAGTCTTAATGGCATTAAGAGCAACTCCAAGTAGTGCTACCAAAATGTCACCTTTTGAGCTGATGACTGGTAGAAGAATGGTTCTACCTCAGCATCTGCTGTACCGTACATCAGACCAAAATTTGATAAACGCTGCCAATACACATCAATATGTGGAAACTTAAGAAAACACCTGCAACATGCCTTTGCATTTGCTCAAAGGAATTTAGAAAGAGCCGCAACTGCCACTAAAACCTATTATGATCTCAAAACATCCAAAAAGGAATATGAAATAAATGATAAAGTTTATCTTTATAACTTTGGAAGAGATCAGGTTAGGGAGAAGAAATTTCTTCCCTCATGGAAAGGTCCTTTCGTCATTACTGACAAAATATCTCCAGTGGCCTATAAAATACGGATCCCCAAAAATGAAAGTTTCATAGATAAATGGGTCCATATCAATCAATTGCGAGCGTGTCATCCAAGATCCCAACTACAAGTCATAGAGGAAAAATGAAGTGTCATATCCCCAAATGAACTAAAGACCGACTGTAGTTTAAAGATGACCAGCTGATGAACATGAAGGCTCAAAATTGACAGACTATCTACATAGAGGACTGCCTCTGATGTATATGGTTAACGTCCTCACCAAATACCATTGACTTTAGGCCAATTTAAATACATGTGTCCTACATCTATTTAAAATTGGAAGGGGGATTTATGTCGAGGTATATGTGAGGTTAATAAATATATATTTTAATCATATATTTCAAGATTAATAAAGCTGTATCTTTGATCAGATATTTCACTGATCAGTAAAAAAAAAATAAAAAAAAAAATGACTCATTGCATTCAGAAGAACTGGCTTCAGACAGGTTTGGTTCTCCCCCACTTCTTCAATTAACACAGGTAAAATTCTGAATACACATCTCCAGGATGTCTCCAAAAGCTTGACAATACAACATTTGGTTTAATTAAAATGTAGCCACAGTTTCAGAAAACCATATGTATGATTGCTTAGGAATGTGAGATAAAATCTATTTACCCCTCCCAATGTACCTAGGAATCTAGCTCAGGTGACAAGTCGTGTGAGATTTTCAGCATCTGCCCTTTGGTGCAGGGGACCCCATGTAGTGAATGGGAGACAGGGAGTCTGAAGTTACTGAAAGGGCAGTTAGAACGTTACGTTAGGATAATACAGTGAAGGCACATGACTTACATTATGATTTTAAAACAGCTGTATATATTTTAATGGATATGAGATGTGTATATGTGTGTATATATATATATATATATATATATATATATGTATATATATATGTATATATATGTATGTGTGTGTGTACATATATGTGTATATTTTGAAGGCATGAATATCTTGGCCTCTGTGTGTTTGAAAACATGAGTGGATGTTTGTGGACCTGAGGAGAGGTGATTATTGACATTTTTTTTTTTTTTATTTCAGATCTACATAGACAGGATTCACTTGGAATACAGTACAATACTGAAATAAAAATAGGCCGTTATTTGCAAAGAAGTGCCAGAATGCTGACAAAGTTGTGATGCATTTTGGGCTAGTAATTGGCAGTGTTAAATTACCTTAATATAATAAAATGTTAATAATATAACATATTTGGTATCAGAATAATCAGAAAAAAATAACCTAATATTAACCATCTGTAATTGGGGTTATATATGATTAATGCAGAGAGTGTGATCTGATTAAATAACCATTTTATGAAAGAAATTTTTTTTAACTTGCTTAAAAATGTTAGAGATGGTCTTGTTGTATTTGTTTGTTTGTACGTCTGCTGCCACCTAGTGTTATGATGCGGAATTGCAACCATGAGATGATTGGTTGTTGCAAAGAATGCATTTCCTTGACAACACATTTACCAAATAAACCAATCCATGTTCAGTTGCAAAGAACTAATCCAAGACAAGGCCGTGGGCGTTTCCAATATTCACCAATGACTGATAAATAATCAAAAAGGGGAGGGGTAAGATCAGATGATTTAAAACCCCAGCATAGAGACTAAAAAAAGGGTTGTGTTGACTGATCCAGAAAGGAGTAACTGCTGCAGTTATTAATCAAAAGCACACACCTACCATTGGACTCCATATGCTTTACCCCAATTTTGAATTTCTGAGGTGAATTGGATCCGTTGCAAAACATTGGGAACTGGATTGCTGTTTATTTGGGTGATGTATACAAGTTTTTTGTAAGATAAGTTATAAGCATAGCCACTACAGTAAAATTACAATTTTTGAATTGGAAAGAACAAATTGGGCTTTTAGATTGTATTATATAACCTTAAATAGCTCTTAGCCTGCCTGTTTGTATGCAAGCATTTAAAGTGAACATTTATTATTGCTGTACTTAGCAGAGTTAAGGAAATATTTCAAGTTAGCATTTCATAGCCTATGTATTGTTATACTAATCCCAATCCTAAATTGTTTATCTATGCAAATATATAATAATAATTCAGAAGTGTATATTGTATTTCAAATTGCTAGTCACAGCCTATATATTGTATTGTTGTTTAAATCTGTGTCTGATTGGCTAAGTAACTCATCTATGCAAGTTCTGATATTGTCAGTTAGTTTTGTATTAGGATAAATTGCAATTAAATAGCAGAATATATATTTTATCCTATTGTTTTATAAACACTGTTTAGAATTGTATTGCTTGGATGTTAAAGGTTTTTAGTCCCATTGTGTTAAATAAATAAAAGGCTGAATTGTGAAGGTATATTTTTCTGGGTTTTGTAAGAAGGATAGCATATCTTAAGAGTTGGTTTTAACGCATATAAATTTTGTTTCATTTCCTTTTATTGCGAATATACTTCAATATGTTTATGGATATTAACTAAATAAAAGAATTCAGATATTTATATTAATTGTATGGTCTAGTAGATGCATGGTTGATTAGGGTTTCAATTTTTAAGGAAAATTATTTTAAGATTGTGTTTATAACCCTGCCATAAACTTATATATTATTTGGATAGCACTACTAAGATTTTCATAAATATACTGACAGGCCGATGCCCAGAAGTCCCCGGGTAACCTTTTTTTTTTGTCTTCACGACACATGCTGGAATCGGTCTTTTGTTATAGGGACCAAGATGGCCGTGGGCAATGAGTGTAAAATCTCTGTATGCAATCCTCCGATTAAGGAAGAATATTTATTTATTGTTCACTCAATTACAGTTATATTACTTAAATAATGTATATTACAAATTAAATATATATTTATATATTATGTGTTTTTTAATTTATATAAGCCAAAAATTATATTTATAAATCGAAGAGTTGGATATACCTACCTTTCAAGAAGTTCATGCTCATTTCTGATCCAGCAAACAATGTTGTACATAATCACTGTCACTCACACACAAGTGATTTCCTGCTAATAGAGGTTCAACTTGTCTCATGGTAATTTTCGTGGCAGCATATACATTCACCCACTGTTGGCATCGCAACACATTTGTTGCAGGTACACCACTCAGTGTTGTTCAAACGGTCTGTGTTCTCCGAGTTCTCAGTTTGTGTGTCCGGTGCAATTGGTCTTCTGATGACAGGGTCCCATCGATTACTCTGTGATGGTGGCACAGGTAGTGGTCTGCTGTGTCTTTCTTCATACAAAATGGCAGGCTATTGGAAAAGAACAACAATTTTAGAGATACTCATACTATCAAAATTTGAACAACATAAACTTAGAAATCTAATAATACTAAAAACTAATTTAATTGTAATATGATATAAATATAGAAGTCTAGGGAGAGCGATCAAGACATATTTCTTAGGAAAGAGACATTGAGCTAATGAGTGTGATAACTAGGATAACTTTAGTGTCTAAAAGAAAACATATAGTAATAGGAAATAGAATACTAACCAAACGTTCTGCTTCCTTCATGGCCTTGTTGTCCACCTTTCTTTTTGAAGCCATAGTGGCTGTGAATACAAATATTTTTTATATATATATAAAAACATATAATTTATAGTATACAGTACAATTAATTCACATATTAGTTATAAGCGAGTACGAGTTTCAAATCGTTCATATGTTTTTTTTCCAAGATGTATGTGTGTGTTTGGAAACCTTTTAACTATTTATTACCTTATTTCCTCTGCACAACACTTGTATTGTGATTTATTCATTTATTTATTTTTAATCTAAACCTCTGTAAAACTGCACACTTATTTATGTTATTTATTCAGACTTTTGTTTTAGTCAATCAGCGCTTACTCCTACATAAGTTGCGTGAGCTCTATATTATAAATATGACAAACATAAACAAACGTCCGCTAGCTGTGAAAAGATTGTAAAATGATCATTTAATAAAATAGGTTGTTGGATCAATGATATAATAGGAGTTTATTAGGAATTTATTTTATCTCAATTAGGAATAGAAACAATTATGGATATAAAAACAATTCAAATTTTTTATTTTGGTTTTGGAGATTTTTGTACATGTGTTCTGGATCCAAAAAATATTATTATTTGTTTACATACAAGTCATAATCCAACCTAACGTTACCCAAATGAAGATTGTTGTATACATAAAGACCAAATAACAAAACAGTGTTAAACAACAAATATTTATTGATTCAAGGCAGAAACAAAATAACCTTTGAATTTTATACTTTCAAGATAGCAATTCACATAATCAAATGTGTCTAACAGCACATGATATGTATGCACACATTAGTTCATTATGAGAAATGTACCACCAAATTGGTTGATTTGAAACGGGATTTATGTTCGGCAACCAAACTGGATGTTGAGGGACGCGGTTCAGAAGCAAAATTAGCAGGCATAAACGCTGACCTTGATTGCCATTCATGAGTTAACTCACCAGTTAACATTTTTATGACGTCCTGCATAAAAACGTAAACGTGTTTATGGCACATTGATTCGAAAATTGCTTTCACTTACCACTTTTTCTTTATTTTTGAAAAAAAAAAGGCTTGTATCGCAACTCCCATCGTGGTCCACTAGTTTCTCGCTTCACAACAGCTTGTACTCTATCGACATTAGCATTGTGCGCTAATACTGCCATTTTTGTTAATGCGTCCATTAGAGGTGCGCATCTTCACTTGTCTCACGATTCGATTCGATTACGATTATCATCGTAACGATTCAATTCGATTCTACGATGCATCGCGATGCATCACGATTACTGCCCATGATTTTCATTAACAAATTCAAGCAGTCAGAACTCCCTTTTTTATTTTATCTGCTTTAAAAAAAGGGGATTGCTAAGGGGATGTTTCTAGGATATAAGGTATTATGGTCCTGGCATGTTAAATAATAATTCTGGACTTGCCTCTTTTGTCAGGGAATAATGCACAGTTTATGAACCAAGGTGTATAAATGATTGACTTTTAGCAGAGCAGGTCCCAAATACATAAGTAACATAGGATATGTGTGATATAGATTTTTTTTTTTAAATAAAAATAATGGATTCAGATTTAAGGTAATAGATATGCTTTTAAAAGGCTATAGGTTTATATGTAACATATACATTTATTTATATACACATACAAAGCACAACTATAATACAATACAATACAATACCCTGTCACATATTACACTTAGATCATAGATGGGCTGTTATTTTGCTCCCTAAGCTCATATGAGACTAGTATTCTGGGTAGGAGAGCTTTGAAAGGAATGCATGGTATGTGTGAGCAGTGCAGTGTCACCATTAATGATTAGGGCTCTTAACTGACATAAAGGGTCACCTAATCAATCATGTAGGCACTCTAAACATGTTTATTATGGCTCTGTGATGATCTGCAGCTGGGAAGGAATGCTATGTAATTTCCTCTTACCGGAACCTTTATTAACAGCTGCACCAACCACTTACTGAACGGCTTCAATAAGTTGTCCTAGAGGTAAAGGTGCTGGCCGGGTGAATGTGATTAATTAAGCCCTCCTGCTGTGTCGCCTGCTTCAAGACTAGGAGAGATCTGACAGGGCAGAAGCAGTCTGACCAACTGACAGCAGCCTCGTGTAACACAGTGACTATTTCCTTGTATTATCGCTTTCCTGTTAACTGTTGCGGTCTTGTGAATATGTGAATAACGAAGGGAGCGCTTAAAGCTTAATAGGAAGTATATGACAAATGGCATAAAACTCTGATGATTAAAAATATTTATAAAATTACCTCAGTTGGAAATTTAATACATCCTAAAATATCATATATAACATATAGATGATTTACAATAAAAAGTAGCATGGATCCATGGTACATACAGATAA
>NC_069505.1:617710577-617768077 GCF_027579735.1 Bombina bombina | reverse complement strand
CAATACATCACATTTCATTATCGTGAATGTCATGTTTTTTTTAATATCTCTAATTTACATACATTATATAATGTGCCATTTGTGTGAAATGCTTACAGCTAATTTTGTGAAATACTAAAGCTAAATTTATTTTTTGGTGGTCCCAAAAATTAAAAAGTGTTTTATTTATATATACACAGCACTGAAGTGAGTGTTGAAATTGAATGTTGGTTCATGTACAAACTTTATACTTAGATGTAGTTTTGAAAGCTGTGATACCATGTCTATTTCTTCCCCCCAGTAACAAAAAACAGGTTGAAGATGTGTATTGTATCTGAAATGTAGGTGTGAATTGATACTGGTGGTAAGCTATTGACAGAGTTTCACGTCTCACACAAATACATGTAGGTGAGAAAGAGTTATTGTTTTAGATTTGTCTGAAAAATACAAATGCATAGCCAATAGTTTACAGAAAAGCTGTCTACAATATGTACCCAATGCATTTATGATACAATTAATAAATTCAGTTGTTACATTTTGGGAGATGTTATAATTTATAGCTAATTAGGAATAATAAATTATGGCCATTTTTTTGTTATGCATTATTTGGTTTACTTGATCCAGATCTATATATATTTTTAAAGCTATTTGGAAGTGGCATTAGCAAGATAATTAACTAATTTTAGAGTGCATTATAATGATTTGTCTTTATTAGCTGATACACTCTCTGACCATAAATCACCAACTCCTAACTTACAGCTATCTGATTTGTAATTTAGAGAATGAGTACAATGTATCACAGATAACACAAGTCACTAGAATTTATGTAGAAACAGGTATATGAAATTGATAATTGAGTACAGTAACCCCAGAGTTCGATCATATAAATCCATTTTGTATCCCATTTTAGCACATTTTGTGCTTTATCAGCAAGTCAAGGCCAATTTTAACTGGAACAGTATGATTACAAAGGTGTCGAATCTTTATGTGAGGTGTATACATATTTAATTTTTTTAAATGTCACACAGTGGTTGCTTTACAGTGGATACATATTGCAAACATGTATAAAGTTCCCCCTGTCCAATTTGTATTCCATCTGTAGAACCTACCATATTATATACCCAAAACCACTCAGAAATGCAACTGTCTGAAAACAGACCGATGTATATTCTATAAAAAATATTGAACTGATAACTGTTATATACAATAATCTATTATTGCCAACTCACAAGTGCAGAAGAGCAGCGTTGCCGTGCACAGGCAAAAATGTATTGCAGTCATCAGTTTTGATATCCTGTTCATAATATAACTTACCATATACAGCAAATTCTGTAATCCACTTGTCATAGGATAGAGGCTCAGACATGCGCAACAGCTCCACGTTCCGGCTTCCAAGAAAAGTGTTTCCATATGAACATGGATGCACTTTTTATGCAGCGCAAGCCAGTGTTCACACTTGCGGTGACGTCACCGCCATGTGTGGCGCATGCATGCTTAGAGGAGGCAATGGCGATGGTCTGGCTGTGCAGGCAAAAAATATTCTGTTGGGCTTCGCTTATAGGTTAAAAAACAGACATTTTAAAAAATAATTTTGTACCTTAGAAAAACATTATTAAAAAATAAAAAGGAATATACAATGGTTAAAATTTCAAGAACTTGATCAGAGGGGTATACAGTACATTACAGATAGACCTGATGATACAACTTTATACAGGAGGAGAAGAGCTTGCAATCTAAATGTAAGAGGGACATAAAACCTCACATTTCTATTTCATGATTCAGACAGAGCACACAGTTTAATAAAAAGATAATCTGGTTTACTTCTACTGTCACATTTGTAAAGTTTTTTCTTGTGTTGTAAATGTTATAATAAAAAAAAAATGAAAATTATTTCATGTCCCCTGCTCTTAATTGATAAATATTTGTTTATAAGAAATGAGTAATCAAGACAATATGTAATATTATGTTACTAGACACGTGCAGCGTTAAAAATATTTAATTCTTCCGAATCTTTCAGAAAGAATATTCAGGGAAATAACTTTCCCTGAATATTTGTTGGCTGAACTATTCGATATTCGTTTAGTTTTAAACTTAACAAATACTAAATATTCGTGGAACATTTAACATTAATTTTCGTTAAACAAATGTAATTGTTCCTTTGCTACAGGTGTAGGGTAATATACTAACCTCTAGCTCACTAGAGGTTCGTATATTATATTATTCGTCTTTGTTCTCCTTCATGCTAGAGCTCAGTATTTTAACCCATACAGGTAATTTAAAGAAAAAGAAAGAATACTAACGAATTTTAAAACAATTTCTTCTTTTACTTTAAATTTAGCTGCTGCATTTGTTCGGATATTCGTTTCATGAAAACAAAATTAATATCTGTTTTTCATTACGAATTTGCATTTGTAACAAAATGAATGCACATGCCTATATCTTTCTGTAGTATTAATTGTCAGTATTCCTATAGCATTATAATATATTACAGTATAATATTACACTATAGTACAATAAACTGTGTAATATGTGTTAATTCATTTGTTTTTTTACATTATTTTCATCTGACATCTTAACTAAGAGAATCTTTTTTAGACACTGAATTAATATTTCACTCTCCAGCTGCAGAACATAACCTCTTGTTCAATCATATATTTATATAAGACACACATGACCTAATTAGTATAATAAAAATGCCAGTTATACCCCTGTTACAAACTAAGAGGTACCTAGACAGAGAATAGCATTACATCTGCTATCAGTATAGCTAAATATAAATGCAGATGACAATTACAATATTTAACATTTTTGAGCAGAAAAAAATATCCATACATTTTTCTAATGCAAAAGATAATTTGTATTATTTTTTCAATTCAAGTGCAGCTTTTATTATAGCAAAATACTGAGAGCTTTATATGTGAGTGAATAATATCGGAAATTATAATACAGTTTTTGCTGGGCGTATAATTAAATTACTTAATGCTCAAGGCAGAAATAATATCACCTTCCCTATGTGTTTTATATCTTTTCACAGTCTTTTAGAATAACAGTGTAAGACTTATATGTGAAAGTGTGATATGCTGGCTAATTCCCAGACAGATATTTACATTCTCCTTTCCTTTTAAACAAAACAATATTTATATTTACATTAAACATTACATTTTACAGATTATTACACTTATAGTTTATTTAATAATCTTTATCTGGCTTTATCTTCTCCAGTATCTTTCAATCTATCTATCTATCTATCTATCTATCTATCTATCTATCTATCACCAATCTATCTATCTATCTATCTATCTATCTATCTATCTGTCTGTCTGCCTGTCGGTCTGTTTAACTATTTATCTATCTGTTGGTCTTTCTGTCTGTCTATTCTTGCATGGCACAATTATATTTTGCAATAAATGAATCATTACCTATTAATCTGGTAGATTTTGCCATAGCCGATAGAGTCCTTGTCTGTGACAGACATATAAAACTAGTAGATATATTAATATTGTCTTCTATCAATCTATCTATTTATCTATTTTTCTATCTATCATCAATCTATCTATCATCTATCTATCTATCATCTATCTATCTATCTATCTATCTATCTATCTATCTATCTATCTATCTATCTATTTGACTGTCTGCCTATTCTTTCATGGCACATAATTATATTTTGCAATAAAAGAAACATTACCTGTTAATCCTGCAGATTTTTCCATAGCTGATAGAATCCCTGTCAGTGAGAGACCTATAAAACTATTAGCTATATGAAGCTTTTCCTCAGATCTCTAGAGAGGATCCCAGAGGAGACTTTACAAGTTAGACTCACATCTGCCTGTAGATTTTTTATAACTGATGAAACTTTTTATAACTTAGAGATAATAAAGATCACATATTGTTATGTTTACACGACTTTATGTTTTTAAACAAAATTCAGAAGCAAATTGAAAGGTACTAAAATGTACTAATACATAATGGTTACATAGTACTATTTATTATATAGGCCTAGAATACAAGTGACGCACAATCGTTAGCATGTGGTGCGTTACATAGTACTATTTATTATATAGGTCTAGAATACAAGTGACGCACAATCGTTAGCATGTGGTGCGTTACATAGTACTATTTATTATATAGGCCTAGAATACAAGAGACGCACAATCGTTAGTATGTGGTGCATTACATTGTACTATTTATTATAAAGGCCTAGAATACAAGTGACGCACAATCGTTAGTATGTGGTGCGTTACATAGTACTATTTATTATATAGGCCTAGATTACAAGTGACGCACAATCGTTAGCATGTGGTGCGTTACATTGTACTATTTATAATATAGGCCTAGAATACAAGTGACGCACAATCATTAGCATGTGGTGCGTTACATAGTACTATTTATTATATAGGTCTAGAATACAAGTGAAGTACAATCATTAGCATGTGGTGCGTTAAATAGTACTATTTATTATATAGGCCTAGAATACAAGTGACGCACAATCGTTAGCATGTGGTGCGTTACATAGTACTATTTATTATATAGGTCTAGAATACAAGTGAAGTACAATCATTAGCATGTGGTGCGTTAAATAGTACTATTTATTATATAGGCCTAGAATACAAGTGACGCACAATCGTTAGCATGTGGTGCGTTAAATAGTACTATTTATTATATAGGTCTAGAATACAAGTGACGCACAATCGTTAGCATGTGGTGCGTTACATAGTACTATTTATTATATAGGCCTAGAATACAAGTGACGCACAATCATTAGCATGTGGTGCGTTACATTGTACTATTTATTATATAGGTCTAGAATACAAGTGACGCACAATCGTTAGTATGCTGTGCATTACATAGTACTATTTATTATATAGGCCTAGAATACAAGTGACGTACAATCATTAGCATGTGGTGTGTTACATAGTACTATTTATTATATAGGTCTAGAATATAAGTGATGCACAATCGTTAGCATGTGGTGCGTTACATAGTACTATTTATTATATAGGCCTAGAATACAAGTGACGCACAATCGTTAGCATGTGGTACGTTACATTGTACTATTTATTATATAGGTCTAGAATATAAGTGACGCACAATCGTTAGCATGTGGTGCGTTACATAGTACTATTTATTATATAGGCCTAGAATACAAGTGACACACAATCGTTAGTATGTGGTGCGTTACATAGTACTATTTATTATATAGGCCTAGAATACAAGTGACGCACAATTGTTAGTATGTGGTGCGTTACATAGTACTATTTATTATATAGGCCTAGAATACAAGTGACGCACAATCGTTAGCATGTGGTGCATTACATAGTACTATTTATTATATAGGCCTAGAATACAAGTGAAGCACAATCATTAGCATGTGGTGTGTTACATAGTACTATTTATTATATAGGCCTAGAATATAAGTGACGCACAATCGTTAGCATGTGGTGCGTTACCTATTACTATTTATTATATAGGCCTAGATTACAAGTGACACTCAATCGTTAGCATGTGGTGCGTTACATAGTACTATTTATTATATAGGCCTAGAATACAAGTGACGCACAATCGTTAGCATGTGGTACGTTACATAGTACTATTTATTATATAGGCCTAGAATACAAGTGACGCACAATCGTTAGTATGTGGTGCGTTAAATAGTACTATTTATTATATAGGTCTAGAATACAAGTGACGCACAATCGTTAGCATGTGGTGCGTTACATAGTACTATTTATTATATAGGCCTAGAATACAAGTGACGCACAATCATTAGCATGTGGTGCGTTACATTGTACTATTTATTATATAGGTCTAGAATACAAGTGACGCACAATCGTTAGTATGCTGTGCATTACATAGTACTATTTATTATATAGGCCTAGAATACAAGTGACGTACAATCATTAGCATGTGGGGTGTTACATAGTACTATTTATTATATAGGTCTAGAATATAAGTGATGCACAATCGTTAGCATGTGGTGCGTTACATAGTACTATTTATTATATAGGCCTAGAATACAAGTGACGCACAATCGTTAGCATGTGGTACGTTACATTGTACTATTTATTATATAGGTCTAGAATATAAGTGACGCACAATCGTTAGCATGTGGTGCGTTACATAGTACTATTTATTATATAGGCCTAGAATACAAGTGACACACAATCGTTAGTATGTGGTGCGTTACATAGTACTATTTATTATATAGGCCTAGAATACAAGTGACGCACAATTGTTAGTATGTGGTGCGTTACATAGTACTATTTATTATATAGGCCTAGAATACAAGTGACGCACAATCGTTAGCATGTGGTGCATTACATAGTACTATTTATTATATAGGCCTAGAATACAAGTGAAGCACAATCATTAGCATGTGGTGTGTTACATAGTACTATTTATTATATAGGCCTAGAATATAAGTGACGCACAATCGTTAGCATGTGGTGCGTTACCTATTACTATTTATTATATAGGCCTAGATTACAAGTGACACACAATCGTTAGCATGTGGTGCGTTACATAGTACTATTTATTATATAGGCCTAGAATACAAGTGACGCACAATGATTAGCATGTGGTGCGTTACATAGTACTATTTATTATATAGGCCTAGATTACAAGTGACGCACAATCGTTAGCATGTGGTATGTTACATAGTACTATTTATTATATAGGCCTAGAATACAAGTGACGCACAATGATTAGCATGTGGTGCGTTACATAGTACTATTTATTATATATACCTAGAATACAAGTGACGCACAATCGTTAGCATGTGTTACGTTACATAGTACTATTTATTATATAGGTCTAGAATACAAGTGACGCACAATCATTAGCACGTGGTGAGTTACATAGTACTATTTATTATATAGGCCTAAAATACAAGTGACGCACAATCATTAGCACGTGGTGAGTTACATAGTACTATTTATTATATAGGCCTAGAATACAAGTGACGCACAATCATTAGCATGTGGTGCGTTACATAGTACTATTTATTATATAGGCCTAGAATACAAGTGATGCACAATCGTTAGCATGTGGTGCGTTACATAGTACTATTTATTATATAGGCCTAGAATACAAGTGACGCACAATGATTAGCATGTGGTGCGTTACATAGTACTATTTATTATATAGGTCTAGAATATAAGTGACGCACAATTGTTAGCATGTGGTGCATTACATAGTACTATTTATTATATAGGTCTAAAATACAAGTGACGCACAATCATTAGCACGTGGTGAGTTACATAGTACTATTTATTATATAGGCCTAGAATACAAGTGACGCACAATCATTAGCATGTGGTGCGTTACATAGTACTATTTATTATATAGGTCTAGAATACAAGTGATGCACAATCGTTAGCATGTGGTGCGTTACCTATTACTATTTATTATATAGACCTAGATTACAAGTGACGCACAATCGTTAGCATGTGGTGCGTTACATAGTACTATTAATTATATAGGTCTAGAATATAAGTAAAGCACAATTGTTAGCATGTGGTGCATTACATAGTACTATTTATTATATAGGCCTAAAATACAAGTGACGCACAATCATTAGCATTTGATGCGTTACCTATTACTATTTATTATATAGGCCTAGATTACAAGTGACGCACAATCGTTAGCATGTGGTGCTATGTTTTTAAACAAAATTCAGAAGCAAATTGAAAGGTACTAAAATGTACTAATACATAATGGTTACATAGTACTATTTATTATATAGACCTAGAATACAAGTGACGCACAATCGTTAGCATGTGGTGCGTTACATTGTACTATTTATTATATAGGCCTAGAATACAAGTGAAGCACAATCGTTAGCATGTGGTGCGTTACATAGTAATATTTATTATATAGGCCTAGAATACAAGTGACGCACAATCGTTAGCATGTGGTGCGTTACATAGTACTATTTATTATATAGGTCTAGAATACAAGTGACACACAATCGTTAGCATGTGGTGCGTTACATAGTACTATTTATTATATAGGCCTAGAATACAAGTGATGCACAATCGTTAGCATGTGGTGCGTTACATTGTACTATTTATTATATAGGCCTAGAATACAAGTGAAGCACAATCGTTAGCATGTGGTGCGTTACATTGTACTATTTATTATATAGGCCTAGAATACAAGTGACGCACAATCGTTAGCATGTAGTGCGTTACATTGTACTATTTATTATATAGGTCTAGAATACAAGTGACGCACAATCATTAGCATGTGGTGCGTTACATTGTACTATTTATTATATAGGCCTAGAATACAAGTGACACACAATCGTTAGTATGTGGTGCATTACATAGTACTATTTATTATATAGGCCTAGAATACAAGTGACGCACAATCATTAGCATGTGGTGCGTTACATAGTACTATTTATTATATAGGCCTAAAATACAAGTGAAGCACAATCGTTAGTATATGGTGCGGTACATAGTACTATTTATTATATAGGTATTTATTATTATCATATTGTGTATGTCTAAAATTAGTTCCATAGTTCTTATATGGACCCTGGGTTGTTTGGAAATTGTTATTTTTCTCTCTTTCTTGTTTTCTTTGATAATTCATATCTATTTGTTTAGTAGAATTAAGTCTATTACTTTTTCTAAATAGGTTTTCTGTTTTGTTATCTCCAATGTGTGTTTGTGCTTGAACTATATTTTCATTTGTAAGAGTGTCCTGGGGAGTCAAACTTTAATTTGAATTCCCACTAGAATAATCTGTTTCATCTCTGATGTATTTTTTCCATTTATTTTCTAGGATTTTACCCTTGCCACCAATGCAAAGCTTGCAGTTTTAGTACTAAATGCAAATCAGTGGAAGCTAGCAATTCAGATCATAAGGTCAAAATTAGAGAAACTATTAGATGTTCGGACAGGAACGTTGTATATATGATACAGTGTCCGTGTAAGAAACAATATTTTGGACAGACGAGTAGACCAGTAAGGGACAGGATAAGGCAACACCTTTTAAATATAGAATGGGGCTATGAGGATCATTTACTCTCCAAACATTTTAAAGACTTCCATGGACAGAAAACTGAAGGCTTTTTTATATTGGGGTGTTAAAAAGGTTAAACTCCAAAGAGGAGGAAATACATTGAAACAGCTCCTATTCACTGAAGCAGAATTAATTTTTAATTTTGGTACTCTGACCCCAGGGGGGCTAAATGCTGAACTTGACCTTAATCCTTTTAACTAATGTGGTCATTAGATACTAGCATTTTATATCCTCATACCCAATTTAATTTAAATACAGATATCTCTTATTTTGGCCTTTTAGATATTATCTTAACTTTTGAGGTCTTTTTTGTATTAAATATTTATATCTGTTACCTATGAACTTCTTTTAAGTTTTTTTAATATCATTAACATTTTAAAACTTTTTAGCATTTTTTATTCAATTTATAACCATCTATTTAATATATAGTATCCACTTCATATTTCATTGATCCTGTAAAACATTTTTAATGGACTAGTTTTTTACTTTATATACATATATTTTTATATATATATTTTTATTTATATATATTTTTTATATATATTTTTTATATATAATTTTATACACATTTTTTATGTATATTTTTTATACGATTTAGCTAAAGAATTTTCCTTTGCCTAGGATATGAATGAATTAACCCCATGAATAGGTGTATAGATTAACAGGTTCTTTACAATTTTGTATTTTAAATGCAGGAACTGATATCATTAAGACACTTTATACTATATATAATACTTGTTTTAGTATCAATCATAGATATCTGTCAGATTGTATTATTTATTATAATTGAAATTGAATGTATATTTGAGTTCACTTTTGGAATTATAACTTTTGTGGAATATATCATACATAAAATATGGAAACAGACCACTGATAGAAATTTAGTTTTGCTGCACAAATTAAGTTTATTGTAATGGACAACTCAGAGTTAAAAAGGCGGCACAAGATTTCAGCCTATATAAGGAAGGACTAGACCACTTGTGTTTTATCTTAGTTTATATAAGGAGATCAAGCACAGGTCTTCATAACTGTAAACTTTATTAAGAATCCTATACACACACACACTATGCAAGAGGCACTTCCTGACTCTACCATTGTGCACATAACAACAGGTTGATATGGTTCATACCAACTGATAATCTCAATATCACACATTTCCCTTTTTCTTTTCTTTTTAAACAACAAAAACTTAAAGTACATTTTTTTTTTAACTGTAGTCTATGTGAAAAAACTTCAGTCCCTTTTAACATTGTTCAATTAGACGATTAGGTTTTTTGATATATCGACCTGACCTTGTTTGCATTGCATCACTGGCAGGCAAGTCAGTCGAGCTTTGCAAAGTTTCTCTGGCACCTTCATTCTCCAGCTGCAATGGAGTGTTCAATGTATCCTCACAGGTTTCTTTCACTGCCGAATTGTTGTGAACTGAAGGAATAGCCATCAAATGTCTACGATTCCTACGTAAACATTGCCCATCATTGGTTTGAACTACATACGATCTTGGAGAATATTGCTGGATAACTGTCCCTTCAGTATTCCAGCTGTTTGAACCTTGTACTCGCACAGGAGTTTGTACCTGAAGATTCTCCAAAGGCTTTGCAGCTCGGTCATAGTATTCATTCCTTTTTTCTCTGAGTTTCAATTTGGTTTCTATTACATGTTTTTGTGGGAACCTTTTCCAAGGTTTCACAACTGGTACTCGTGTGACCAGCTGTCTGCCAAACAATAATTCTGCCGGTGACTTCCCACATTTTAAAGGAGTAGCTCTATAGCTAAGAAGAGCCAGACATGGATCCTCGTCTGCATCTGTTGCTTTACGAAGTATGTTTTTCACTATTTTTACTCCAGCTTCTGCTAATCCATTTGCTTGTGGATATCCCGGGCTGGATGTTCGATGTTCAAATTCATAGGTACTGGCAAAAACCCTAAACTCTCTACAATTGAATTGAGGACCATTGTCTGATATTATTACTCTTGGAATGCCATGTCTCGCCAAAATTGCTTTTACTTTTTTGATCACTGTACATGCTGACTCATCTTCCAATAATGCTATCTCTGGGTAATTAGAGAAGTAATCCATTACTAATATATAATGCTGATTTTTGAAAACAAACAAGTCCATTCCTAACTTTTCCCAGGGTGCCAACGGGAAGTCCGTATCCAGTATAGGCTCTTTAGGTAACTGAGGTCTGAATTTTTGGCAAGTCCGGCATTGAGTGATCATTGTCTCAATGTTTTCATTCATATTTGGCCATTACAAAATGTCTCTAGCTCGTCTTTTTGTCTTTTCTATACCTGAATGACCTTCATGTAGTCTTTTCAGTATTTGACTTTGCAAACTCGCTGGTACAATTATCTTTTGTCCTTTCAAAAGTACCCCTTTTATCAAAGAAATTTCAGAAATGTATGGTCTATACAGTGATGGCATTAGTGTCTTAGATTTGCCACTAGAAATGGCTTTCTTCACTTGACTTAAAAGAGCATCTGTTTCTGTAGCCTGTTCTATTGCTGCCCACATTGCATGACTAAACGGGGCTGTCTTCAAAATCAGATTGACGTGAACAGTCACCTCTTTCTGCAACTGTAAGTCCTCATTGTTAAATGGTAAATAAGCTCGTGACAGAGCATCCGCTACCACCAACTCCTTGCCAGGTATAAAATCCAAGGTGAAGTCATACCTTTGAAGTCTCAGCAACAAACGTTGAATTCTTGGAGGTGCATCTATCAAGCCCTTTTGGTAGATGTGAATCAAAGGTTTGTGATCAGTTTCTGCTGAAAATACTCTTCCATACAAATAAACATGAAATTTTTCACATCCGTAAACTAGTCCCAGTGTTTCCTTTTCAATTTGAGCATATGATTTTTCAGTATCTGTCAATGCCCTAGATGCATAAGCCACAGGCATCCATCCCGAGCCTTGATTTTGAAATAGAACTGCTCCCAATCCATTTTGTGAAGCATCAGTTGACAACTTTGTTTTTGCTGTTGGATCAAAGAATTGCAGAGTTGGTGCAGTAGTAAGCATGTCCTTCAAAAACTTCCATTCGTTCTGGTGATTCTCTGACCATTCCCAGGCATAGTTTTTTCTGAGTAGTTGTCGCATTAGTACAGTTTTGTCTGGTAAATTAGGTATGAACTTGCCAAGGTAATTCACCATTCCTAGTAAGCGTTGTATATCTTGCTTATTTTCTGGCTGTGGCATTTCTGTAATTGCCTTAATCTTTTTCATGTCTGGTAAAACACCACCTCCCGTGAGTTGTTCTCCCAAATATTGAATTGAAGTTTTTCTGAATTGACACTTTGTCTTATTGAACTTCAAATTATTCTCCTTAGCAACATCTAAGACCATCTTTAGCCTTTCATCATGTTCTTGCTTGGTTTTACCCCAGATCAGAATATCATCAATGAATACGGTTGTGCCTGGTATTCGTTCAAGAAGTTGCTGCATGGTACTATGAAACACTTCTGGTGCTGAACACAAGCCGAAGGGCAATCGTTTGTAACAGTACCTCCCATAAGGAGTATTAAAAGTGCAGAGTTTCATGCTTTCCTCCTCCAGTGGAATTTGCCAAAATCCTGAGGATGCATCCAGTTTACTGAATACAGTTGCTCCACTTAGCTCCCCAAGCAATTCTGGTTTTGTTGGTAAATGGAAGTGTTCTCTTAAGATGCTTTTATTCAGTTCCTTGGGATCAATACAGATTCTGAGACCCCCATCCGGTTTTTCCACCAACACCATAGAATGAACCCATTCAGTAGGTGTCTTGATTTTCTTTATAATACCTTTATCCTCCATCCTGGCAAGTTCCCGTTTAAGACGATCCCTTAGAGCAACTGGAACATTTCGCATGGCATGCACTACTGGACGAGAACCTTCTTTTAGTTGTATTTTATGTTGCATTGGAAGACATCCTATTCCTTCAAATACTGCAGCATAGTCTGTTAATAAATGTTCTATGTCCTCTTCTTTATTAGTTCCATCAATGGCATTTACCCTTTTAATCAGTCCTAAAGTTTCACACATTTGAAGACCCAGTAGAGCTGGTTTGTTTCCTGGAACTACCAGAATGTTCATTTTATGCGTTTGATTTCCATATTCCAGGAACACACTGCACTTGCCAAGCACTGGGATAAAATCCCCATTATATGTCTTTAGTTTAACTGAGCTTTTCAGAAGTTCTGGTTTGTTCTTCAATTGGTGATACTTGCTCTCAGGCATCAAATTAGCTTGTGCACCTGTATCTACTTTGTAAGCAATATTAGTGCCATTTGTAATAGCTTCAATGACCCACTCCTTATCTGTAGCTTTGGTTAAGTCAAGTATTCCAATAAAGAATTCTTCTGATTCCTCACTTTCTGACTGGTCAACAATGTGAACCGTTTTTTTAGCTTTACACATCTTTTGAAAGTGATTCCTTTTTCCACATTTTCTGCAGATTTGCCCATAAGCCTGACATTGTCTTATGCCATGCTGCTTTTCACATCTGGTACATAGCCAGTCTGATTCAGGCTGAGAATTTGCTGTTTGTGTGATAAAACTTTTTCCTTTCATTTTATTTTCATAATGTGGATGCACTTTGTTTTTCCCCACTGTAACTGACATTACTGGTGTTGCTGCTGTACTGTGGCAGAGTGTGCGCACTTGTTCCTGTGCTGCCTCTGAACTTTGACAAATTTCTACTGCCTTTTCCAGTGTTAAATCTTTCTCTCTGAGCAAGCGTTCTTTAACCCTTATATTTCTGCTGCCCATGACTAGCTGGTCTCTGATTAATGAGTTACACATTGCTCCATAATTACATGATCTACTCTTCAGTTTTAAGTCTGTTACATACTCCTCAATAGTCTCTGTTTCATTCTGCATTCTACATCTGAAAAGATACCTTTCATAGGTTTCATTGCGTCTAGGTACACAGTACTGTTCAAATTTGTCTAGAACAACCTGATAAACATCCCTTTCTTCATCTGTAAATGTGAAGGTGTTGTATACATCTATTGCTGCTGATCCTGCTACAGTCAGAAAAAGTGCAATCTTTTGTTCATCATCTTGCTCCTGAGCTCCTATAGCTCTAACATATAGCTGGAATCTTTGCTTAAACCTCTGCCATGCATCTTCCATATTACCAGTCATTTTCAATTCTGGTGGAGGATTTAACTTTTCCATCTTAATGTTCTGAATTATGCAGTATTAATATAAAAGTCTGTAGTGCTGTTAGAATCAGTCAATTGTACAAGTTATGATGCACTTACTCAGTTCATGAGAAGAAGCTGTAGTCACTCTGCCAGAGCCTTGACTCTCACACTTTCAATTTGCTGCAAAGATTTCTAATGGATTCCTCAGAGTCCTTGCTTGTCAGTTCAGATGGAAGCAGGGAACTCCTTATTCTGACACCATGTTTTATCTTAGTTTATATAAGGAGATCAAGCACAGGTCTTCATAACTGTAAACTTTATTAAGAATCCTATATACACACACACTATGCAAGAGGCACTTCCTGACTCTACCATTGTGCACATAACAACAGGTTGATATGGTTCATACCAACTGATAATCTCAATATCACACAACTTGTAAGTCATCTTGATAAAGGCACGATGTGCTGAAACGCGTAGAATGACTTACAACCTATGATTCACCCTCAATCGGATTATTTGAGAATACCAGTGAGCTTTTCAAATTTGGTATGTTTTTCCAGGGTCCGGATTGGTCGATCCAGTCAGGTGACGAAGACACGTACACGCTGACAGTGAAGACGCTGAAGCCACGCTTGGGAGTGAAACAATACTCAGCGTGTAGTGCCCGTAGCTGATTGCTCTGCGAGAGCGTCCACACAGTACTGGAGCCGCTTACAGCCATCAAGTCTGTTAGGTACGTTCAAGCTATCTTATTCCAACATTGGAGCATTTTTCTAAACTGACCTGTCAGCGCTTGTTATACTTCAGGAACTTTTGACTCTTAAATATGACCCAATAAACTGGCTTAGGATTAATTGGAGATACATAGGATACTTGCAAAGTGACAGTTTGTTTCCTTATATATACGTGGACCGCAGGCAACTTTTTATCTATATCTGCCTAAATTGTTTGCTAAGATAAGTCTATTAGACCATTTCACAGACCATTTTACAGGAAACGGACTTTGCTGGCTGATATTTAATCATCATTGTTTTTTTCACTGACGTGCAGCTGCCTTTTTTTATAGATTTTTATAGATTATCACTTGTATGAATTAGGTTTTAATTTACTTCATTTATCAGTTATAGGAGCAACTATTTGAGTGACATAATTAGTTTTAGTAGTTCTATTAGATGTGGCCACATCTTATATCATTTGAATGAATGTATCTGCTTATTTTGTTGTCTGATTTAACACTTTAAGGATTATTTTATTTTTAAGCACTGTTATATTAAACGATTCTATAAGATATATTTGTCTTTTCCTTTTTATGGTATTTTGCTATAATTTTTACCTTTATTGATTGATATTCATGACATTTATTTTTTAATTACTCACCACTTCTAACATATAGTATTTATTTCTTAGTGTATTGTACATTTGTATTTGATCTTATTTTTAACTCAGCCCAGTGCGCCACTCTTATCTTTTATTATTCCTGTGAAAGGGCTCTGGGGTGATTTGGAAGACTGGTCATTTGGTCATTGTCTGCAGATTCACAACAGGGCATGTCCTTAAGAAATAAGGGCTGCTATGGCACTAACTCAATTCCCCTTGATGGATCAGCCCCCTTGATTCCTTATGCTCAGCCAATCACAAAATCTTATTTTTTTCTCCTTTCTTGTTTGCTTTGTTTATGGTTTATTGTTACACCCTCTATGATCTTTAAGTCATGTAGTTGCAATCCTTTATTGTAGTAACGTTTCTGGGAACAGCTCCCCTTCAGACGCTCCCCTGAAACGTTACCACAATAAATGTTTAAAACTATCACAGGCTGTGTATTCCAGCGAGTGCAGTCTGTTGCATAATATGTGGCGAGTTGAAAATGGAGTAAAATGTCTCCATTTTTGCCGCGTAAGTCATTGCGCTGAATATATGATACCGACTTGCGACGCCGGTTCTATGTTAGTTTATGGGAGTAAAATTAGCGGGCGACGGGTGAAATATACGCGCAGCATTTGTATGCTCTGCCTTATATGTGATAGCAATACCCGAATAAAACAGGCGACGCCGGCTTTTGCGGGCGACACCGCATATGTTATCTTGACCAATATTGCAGAATATAGTGCTGCCATTTAGTGCTTTTGCAAATGGATAACATATTTACAAAACTGCTGTCATATAGTGCTCCAGACACGTGCATGCTCCTAAGCGTATGTCCCTGCTTTTCTATAAAAGATACAAAGAGAACACACAACATTTGATAATAAAAGTAAATTAGAAAGTTGTTTAAAATTGCTGCTCTATCTGAATCATGAAAGAAACATTTTGGGTTTCATGTCCCTTTAATACTTTTATATTTATTGTTGCATAGGTTTGTTAAGTTGTCATTTAACAGTGCATGATGGGTAAAGCAAAAATGTACCAATTGAAATAATACCAATTAGAACAACTATGAATGAAATTATCTAAATATGAAAACTAATGCCTAAACTTAAAAATCTGTAGCACATAATATATTCATTATTAACCCTTGGAAAACGGATATTTTGTTTTAACAATGATAATAAAAAAATAAAAAGTGATTATAACAACAATACTTCTCTCCATCCTTTCTTCTTCCCTGCCACCCTCTATTCATCCTTCCCTCTCTTCCTCTTTCTCTCCCTCCTTCTATTCCTCTTTCCCTCTCTCCCTCCTTCTTCCCTCTCTAAATCTCTTCATCCTTTCCTTCCTCATTCTCCCTCTCTTTCTCTCTCTCTCTCTCTCTCTCTCTCTCTCTTTCTCTCTCTCTCTCTCTCTCTCTCTCTCTCTCTCTCTCTCTTTCTCTCTCTCTCTCTCTCTCCCCCCTCTCTTCCTCTTTCTCTCCCTCCTTCTATTCCTCTTTCCCTCTCTCCCTCCCTCTAGTACTTCTTCCCTCTCTAAATCTCTTCATCCTTTCCTTCCTCATTCTCCCTCTCTTTCTCTCTCCCTCTCTTTCTCTCTCTCTCTTTCTCTCTCTCTCTCTCTCTCTCTCTCTCTCTCTCTCTCTCTCTCTCTCTCTCTCTCTCTCTCCCCCCTCTCTTCCTCTTTCCCTCTCTCAATCTCTCCCTCCCTCTAGTCCTTCTTCCCTCTCTAAATCTCTTCATCCTTTCCTCCCTCATTCTCTCTCTCTCTCCCTCTCCCCTCTCTTCCTCTTTCCCTCTCTCAATCTCTCCCTTTCTTCACCCTTCTCTCTCTTCCTCATTCCCTCCTCCCTCTTTCTCTTTTCTTCTTCTCTTCCTCCGTTTTTCTTTCCCTATTTCTCTCTCTTCATCCTTCCCTCTCTCTCTAGTTTCCTACATCTCTCTCTCTCTCTCTCTCTCTCTCTCTCTCTCTCTCTCTCTCTCTCTCTCTCTCTCTCTCTCTCTCCTTCCCTCACTTCCCCCCTTCATCCTTTCCTCTCTCCATCTCTTTCTTCTTCTCTGTCACCCTCTCTTCATCCTTCTCTCTATTCCACTCTTCCTCCTTCTCTCCCTCCCTCTCTTCATTCTTCCCTCTCTACCTCTCTTCATCCTTCTCTCTCTATTTATCTTCTTTATTCTCTCTCTTACTTATTCCTCCCCCCTCTTCCATTTTTATTTCTCCTTCTTTTGTCCAGCTCCTGTTATTCTTCAAACTTAGGTTTAATGTTAAAACCCAGACGTGTCCCATAGAATAAAATGACAATAATTAGATATGAAAAACAGCTGAAAATATTTTTGTTCTTCCAAATGTTGTTTTATTTTTCAGATAGTATTTATAATATAGATACAGGAGTTCAAATCAATAAAAATGGACAAAACCCATAGGCCTCTATTTATCAAGCTGTCAACCTCAAATACGCTGGAATTCTGCAGCGTATTTGTGGCGAGCTTGATTCGCCGTAGACTAGTTATCAAACCCTACAGACCGGCAAAAGTAGAATATAGTGATGTAACATACGATCTGCCGGACTCAGTCCAACACAGATCGATGGTTATGTCACTACAGATGTTCCGAACGCAAGTTCGGCACAATCTGACTACTTTTGGAAGTTATCAAAAAATTACCAGGTACGCTCGCCACTATTCCGGTCCAGCGTACCTGATTTTCAATCCACCGCCATGGAGGCGGCAGATGCCATAGGAATCAATGGGAGTCTGACAGCAGCGAAAGCTTATGTTCGCTGCTGCCCAATATCCCATTGATTTCTATGGGAATGTCTACACCTAACACCCTAACATGTACCCCGAGTCTAAACACCCCTAATCTGCCCCCCCTACACCGCCACAACTAAATAAAGTGTTTAACCCCTAAACCGCCACTCTCGGAGCCGCCGTCACCTACATTATACTTATTAACCCCTAATCTGTCCCCCCTATACCGCTGCAACTCTAATAAATGTATTAACCCCTAAACCGCCGCTCCTGGAGCCCACCGCAACTCTAATAAAGTGTTTAACCCCTAATCTACCCCCCCTACACCGCCGACACCTACATTATACTTATTAACCCCTAAACCGCCGCTCCCGGACCCCGCCGCCACCTACATTAAATTTACTAACCCCTAAACCTAAGTCTAACCCTAACCCTAACACCCCCTAACTTAAAGATAATTTAAATTAATCTAAATAAATATTACTATCATGAAATAAATTATTCCTATTTAAAACTAAATACTTACCTATAAAATAAACCATAAGATAGCTACAATATAACTAATAGTTACATTGCAGCTAGTTTAGGGTTTATTTTTATTTTACAGGCAAGTTTGTATTAATTTTAACTAGGTACAATAGTTATTAAATAGTTATTAACTATTTAATAACTACCTAGCTAAAATAAATACAAAAGTACCTGTAAAATAAATCCTAACCTAAGTTACAATTACACCTAACACTACACTATCATTAAATTAATTACCTAAATTAAAATAAATTAATTACAATTAAATAAAATTAACTAAAGTACAAAAAAACCAAACACTAAATTACAGAAAATAATAAAATAATTACAAGAATTTTAAACTAATTACACCTAATCTAATCCCCCTAATAAAATAAAAAAGCCCCTCAAAAATAAATAAGCCCTACCCTACACTAAATTACAAATAGCCCTTAACAGGGCCTTTTGCGGGGCATTGCCCCAAAGTAATCAGCTCTATTACCTGTAAAAAAAAAGACAATACCCCCCAACATTACAACCCACCACCCACACACCCAACCCTACTCTAAAACCCACCCAATCCCCCCTTAATAAAAACCAAACACTACCCCCTTGAAGATCACCCTACCTTGAGACGTCTTCACCCAGCTGGGCACAAGTGGTCCTCCAGACGGGCAGAAGTCTTCATCCAGGCGGCATCTTCTATCTTCATCCATCCGGCGAGGAGCAGCTCCATCTTGAAGACATCCGACGCGGAGCATCCATCCAGACCGACGACTACCTGACAAATGAATATTCCTTTAAATGATGCCATCCAAGATGGCGTCCCTTGAATTCCGATTGGCTGATGGAATTCTATCAGCCAATCGGAATTCAAGGGACGCCATCTTGGATGACGTAATTTAAAGGAATATTCATTCGTCAGGTAGTCGTCGGTCTGGATGGATGCTCCGCGTCGGATGTCTTCAAGTTGGAGCCGCTCCTCGCCGGATGGATGAAGATAGAAGATGCCGTCTGGATGAAGACTTCTGCCCGTCTGGAGGACCACTTGTGCCCGGCTGGGTGAAGACATCTCAAGGAAGGGTGATCTTCAAGGGGGTAGTGTTAGGTTATATTAAGGGGGGATTGGGTGGGTTTTAGAGTAGGGTTGGGTGTGTGGTTGGTGGGTTTTAATGTTGAGGGGGGGTATTGTATTTTCTTTACAGTTGAAAGAGCTGATTACTTTGGGGCAATGCCCTGCAAAAGGCCCTTTTAAGGGCTATTTGTAATTTAGTATAGGGTAGGGAATTTTATTATTTTGGGGGGCTTTTTTATTTTATTAGGGGGATTTGATTAGGTGTAATTAGTTTACAATTCTTGTCATTCTTTTTTTTCCCTGTAATTTAGTGGGGGGGGGTTCCGTAATTTAGTTTATTTTATTTAATTGTAATTAATTGTAGGTAGTTTAGGTAATTAATTTAATGATAGTGTAGTGTTAGGGGTAATTGTAACTTAGGTTAGGATTTATTTTACAGGTAATTTTGTACTTATTTTAGCTAGGTAGTTATTAAATAGTTAATAACTATTTAATAACTATTATACCTAGTTAAAATAAATACAAACTTGCCTGTAAAATAAATATAAATCCTAACCTAGCTACAATGTAATTATTAGTTATATTGTAGCTAGCTTAGGGTTTATTTTATAGGTAAGTATTTAGTTTTAAATAGGATTAAGTTATTTAATTATGTTAAATTTATTTAGTTGAATTTAAATTATATTTAAGTTAGGGGGGTTAGACTTAGGGTTAGACTTAGGTTTAGCGGTTAATACATTTAATATAGTAGCGGCGACGTTGGGGGCGGCAGATTAGGGGTTAATAAATGTAGGTAGGTGTCGACGATCTTAGGGATGTCAGATTAGGGGTTAATAAAATTTAACTAGTGTTTGCGAGGCGGGAGTGCGGCGGTTTAGGGGTTAATATATTTATTAAAGTGGCGGCGATGTCCGATCGGCAGATTAGGCGTTAATATATTTATTAAAGTGTTTCCGATGTGGGGGGGGGGGGGGGGCTCGGTTTAGGGGTTAAGAGGTAGTTTATGGGTGTTAGTGTACTTTTAGCACTTTAGTTAAGAGTTTTATGTTCCGGCGTTAGCCCATAAAACTCTTAACTACTGACTTTTAAATGCGGTAGGAGTCTTGACAGGAGAGGGTCTACTGCTCACTTCTTCCAAGATTCGTAATACCGGCATTAGACAAATCCCATTAAAAATATAGGATACGCAATTGACGTAAGGGGATTTGCGGTAGCCTCGAGTCGCGGAAGAAAAGTGAGTGGTGAGCCTGTACCTGCCAGACTCGTAATACCAGCGGGCGTTAAAAAGCAGCGTTGGGACCTCTCAACGCTGCTTTTTAAGGCTAACGCCAAACTCTTAATCTAGACGATAATGTCCCAAAATAAATCCATCTTCCCCAGAGTAAAAAAGTAATACCTCTCCAATGCCAGAATCAAATCTACTTGATCTGTCTTACTTTTTAGGTTGGGCACTTGTATATTTTTCCATAATTTGGGGATTAGTTTTTTTGCTGCGTTAATCATAAGTTTCCTAATGCTACATCTAATTTTACAGGTGATATCAAAGATATCATTGAAGAGAAAGAGCTCTGGGGAAAATTTCGGGGAGAAGCCTATAACCTCTCCAATTGCCAAGTGAATCTCTCTCCAGAATTGATTTAAAATAGGACAATTCCACCATATATGTAGCATTGTACCTTCCTGCCCACAACCCCTCCAGCACTTATGGCTTTCATTTCTAAACATATGTGTTAATTTGTGAGGTGTTAAGTACAACCTCGTGAGGACTTTTATATTTGTTTCCATGTATGAGGCCGAGTGTGCTGATTTCGCTGTGGCATGGGACCAAAGTTTCCATTGCCCTGGCGAAATCTGCTTATTTTGTTCTAACTCCCACTTATATACATAGGTTGGTCTGGTAGGAAGGTATAGTTCCGTGAGAAGTTGATACATGGGGGATATTGTCCCCTTTTCTATGGTGTTTTTATTAATGCATCTTGCTTCAAATGACGTGAGTGGTCTAAGAAGGTCTCCTTTATTTCTGTGGGATAATATGTAATATCACATTTGTTGGTATTGGAGCCAAGAACTGAAACAATGGTGGCCCAATTCTACTAGCTCTTCCCTCATGCGTAGTTTACCCTTAACCGTTAAGTCATGTATAAGGATTACATCTTGAAAATCACATGAATCCCTCGTGATACTAGTATCCCAAGTTTTACCTATTTCAAATTCTGTGTTCCAGAGTAGTGTTGTGAGAGGTGATTTAGGTGATGAAATTTTTGGGAATTTGCTTCAAAGGGTCACCCAGTCGGACCATGTAGCATTAAAAATGGAGTATGGTTTACTGTTAGGGGGTGCCGTGGATAGTGGTGACCAGCAAATTCCTCCTAGATGTGGAACATTTAATAATTGGGACTCCAATTGAGTTACTTTTTTATTTATTATTCTGCCCTGTCTACACCAGTCTACCAGCCTACCCAGGGATATCGCCAGTTTGTACCAGTTTAAATTTGGTACTCCCAACCCCCTCCTGTCTTTGGGGGTATATATTGTGGTTTTAGGTAGTCTGGGTATTTTTTTTTCTGCCATATGTACGTATTAATTACCCTTTGTAATTTTAGAATCTCTTTGGAGGTCCCTGTAATAGGGAGGGTTTGCATTACATATAGCGCTTTAGGTAATAGAGTCATCTTTGCTGCCGCTATTCTTCCTAACCAAGAGATATTGTTTTTAGGTAATCACCTAGTGGTTAGGTTTTGGAATTTGGTTAGTAATTTACTGTAGTTTAATTTACGCATTTCCTCTAGATTAGAGGTTAACTGAATGCCTAGGTATTTTCGGGCTTTGAGATTTATCTTAAAGGGATTGTCAGCTTTTATTGTGGCGAGGATGTCTGTTGTAATATTAATAGGGTATAGTTCCGATTTGTTTGGATTGACTAGGAAATTGGATACAACGCTATATTCATTAAGTTCTTTTCGGACTGTATGGAGGGATTGTACAGGAGATGCTAGTGTAAATAAGATGTCATCTGCGAACATTGCGAGTTTATGTGTTTGTTCCTGTATTTGAATACCTATTATACTGGGGTTATTTCTTATTCTAGTTGCCAAGGGTTCTAGGGATAAAACAAACAGAAGGGGGGACAGTGGGCACCCCTGTCTCATTCCATTACGTACCTCGAATGTATCTGATAAAATCCCGTTAATTCGCACTTGTGCTGAGGGATTGGAGTATAAGGAGAGTATCTGCACTATAAATTTAGTAGGGAGTCCGAATTTTAGTAATGTGGGATGTAGAAAAGTCCAATCTAACCTATCAAAAGCTTTTTCCGCATCCGTTGATAGGAGCAATGCTGGAAGTTTAGTATGTCTAATGTGATCCATAAGGGTAATGACTTTGCTAGTGTTATCTTTAGATTCACGCTGTGGGACAAAGCCAACTTGGTCTCTGTCTATTAGGGCGGGCAAGAATTTATTTAGTCTGGTGGCCAGGATTTTAGTGTATAATTTAAGATCTGTATTTAATAGCGAGATAGGTCTGAAGTTTGCTGGGGTGTCAGGGGTCTTACCAGGTTTTGGCAATACCGTTATATGTGCTTGGAGCATGTTATCCAGGAATGAATGTTGTTCAGATATGTAGTTAAATAAGGTTGCTAGGTGTGGGATCAGTTGGGATTTAAATGTCTTATAGTAAAGGTTAGTGTACCCATCTGGTCCTGGGGCTTTGTGTGATTTCATGCTGGAAATAGCTGCAGATATTTCCTCTTTAGATATTGGAGCTAGTTCTTGGGCGTTCTCTATAGAGAGAGTGGAGAGGCTGATATCATGTAAGTAACTGTCGCAGGCGTCTTTATGAGATGGCGAGGGTCTTTCTGTGTGTATGTTATATAGTTTGTGGTAAAATTGTTTGAAGATTTTTGCTATGCTTTTATTGTCTTCTATGTGTGTTCCCTTGTGTGTTTTAAGAGAGTGAATAATAATATATGATTTTAGTTGTTGTTTCTTTAATGCTCTGGCTAATTGTTTGCCGGTTTTGTTACTTTCCCCATAGAATTTTTGCTATATAAATAACTGTTTTCTGTGTGTATCGATTTGCAGGTGTTCATTCAATTTACATTGTTTGTCCTCCAGTTGTTTTCAGAGTGCATCCTCTCTGGGATTAAGCTTACATGAGAAGTCTAAATCTGCTATTTCTCGAGCCAACTGCTCATGCACTTCTCTTGCTGCTCTACGTTTGATAGCTCTAGATTTTATAAACTCCCCTCTCATATAGGCTTTATGTGCTTCCCATACCATATCCGGATTTGAATCTTGGGCGGTGTTTATTGTAAAATAAGTGTCCTGATGTTTCGTAAATGTCTCTAAATCATTCGGGTTTAGTAAAAGGGTATCATCTAATTTCCAGCAAAATGGTCTAGCTAGCATAGAAGGCCAGTGTAGAAAACATTCTGTTAATGAGTGATCGGACCACGTTGTGTGTTTTATATTAGATTTTTTAATAAGAGATAGTTCATGATGATCTACAAAAATATAATCTAACCTCAAATAACTTTTGTGGGGATGAGAGAAGAAGGTGTAGTCTTTTCTGCTTCGATTTAGATATCACCAGGTGTCATGCAGGTTGAGGGTTTTAAGATTGCCCCATATAGATTGGAGGGCCTTAGAGGAGAGTTGAGATTTGCCGTTAGAGCAATCGATTGAAGGGTCCAAAGGGATATTGATGTCTCCTCCGAGAATCAGTGGGCCCTTAATTTTTGTCAGAATTTTTGAGGTAATGTTATTTATGGGTAGTATGGTGATGAAGTGAGGGCGCTGGCAATAGCTGAAGAAATACGTGGAAAAATCTAATTATATAAAGTTTCCTAAATTAGGAAAGTGCGGTGTGCATTTATAAAGTGAGAAGTGCAAGGTGTATAAATATTTCTTTATTCTGTAAAGGAGTTTAATATAGGAAGATTAGAGCAATGTATGAAAAAGTAGAAGACAATAAAGTACTGTGTATAATGTGGGGTGTGAAATTCAAAGTGCAAGTGCTAAATAGGGTATGCAGATATTTCCACTAGTATACAGTGTGGTCTATATTTTAAATAGATTAAGATGTGCCATAAGTAGTGAATGTGTAGCGGCCTGTAATTGGTTAGATAAAAGTATAAAATATATATATTATTGCAAGTTATATGGCCGTGTATATTGAATGCAATGTGCAAAGAGGGATTAGATATACTTATAGACTATACTACAGATCAACTACAATTTTTAAAAATGACCCAGTATTAAGACAAAAAAGAAGATGATTTATTTAAAATACAAATAAAATAATTCAATGACCTTATAGGATATTTTTAACGTCTCCCAATAAAGTGATCACAGTATCTTATTGGTTTACCTATATATTAAACTTTATAGATGCATCAATATGATCACACAAGAGTGAAATATATCACAATGGTCCCAATATAAACATTTGTGGCAATTTCCACCTTAAACAAGTTGTAATGTGTAGTATATCGAATGCAAAGGTAAACAGTTCTTTGGTACTTTGTTAAACACTGCCCTTTAGTGTCAAACACGCAGTGATATTGAAACAGATAGACACATTAGAGTTTGCAGCGTAATATGTTTCTATAATGTACCATCGGTTTTGGGTTACTTTATATCTAATGTGAACAACTGCCCTTAGTGCTGTGCACGCAGTTGTAATGTAGCCTTTGTTTTGTTAACACTAAACGGAGTGAATAGTCTTTAAGATGTGCCATCAAAATAAAGTTACTTTTTTTTCAAGTTTCTGACTGATGTCTTTATTTCTTCTTCGTAGAAGCGGTTCGTCTAACCGCTTGGCTGGCAGTGCTCTCAACCCTGCCGCATGTGTTGGCGTCTGACGTCACACTCCCTGTGGGAGGAAATTTTAAATGTGAGTGTGTGTAGTGTTATACATCCATATCTAAATCAAAAGAAATATTGGTAAACAGAATTAATAACTTTAATTATAGCTTGTTTTGCCCCTACCACCCGTAAATTTTTGGCTGCAGGCCCTTACCCCCTTATTCTATAGTCTAACTGCATCACCACAATTATCACCTGTTTTGGCAGACTTCCCTTTTCTTATCTTGTAATTAAGCAACCTTATTTTATTTTACTTAATTTTAACATAACTTCTACAGTCATTTATCCACAGAGATTTTGCACTGTCTAGTAGAACTAAAATTACTAGGGTTTTATACACGGTCTTCTTGTAGTAACTTATAGTAACTCTGCTTAGCACCTGCCTCACATACTTTCATGCCTCTTAAAGAATTGTAGAAACTTTGTAGGTAAATATAAAAAAGTAAGCACAAATAATATGCTTTATCCAGAACATCTAGAATGTTCAGGTCACTGCGTAAACAAATATCTCCCACAAAGTCTCTCTCTTTAGCCTTTTATATGCCTTCTTCTTTTCTCTTTAGACCTCAGACTTCCTTCACTTGAATTCTTGCATGCTCTTAGGCTCCTTTTGTGTATTGTTCTATGGCGGGGTCCCTGTATTCTGGATGGTATGCAGCTGTATAGTAGACCTTCTTTAGACACTTTTGTGTTCTTATACCATCTAACAGGTGCTGTCCCTTTCTTTAATAGGTCAAACAGTAAAATATGTGCAGTTCCCGATATAAAGCTGCAAGCTATCCTCTTTGAAAGTTCCTCTTAGGGGATCCTTATATGCCTCACACCCCTTACAGGTTGTATATTTAGACCAGAGCTTATAGGACAGGGCTACCACTATTACCTCATATATTCCCATGTAGAGTATTGTAATATGCGGATCCTAGCCTCGCCTATTTAACGCTTAAGCCCACAGATAGGTAATGATCCTGTGCAAGTTATGTTTTAACTGTTCCCAGCTTCACACCATATACATATCACATAGTCTCTCTTAATGCATAGTATACTTGCAAGCCTCATAGGGATGTTCCGACAGGTCCTCTGTGCTGTACTCTCGTGCCGTTTGTAGATGGCTATCTCCTATCTTGCAGGAAAGACCAGCCGCATGTGCCTCAGATCCCACGAACTCACAGCATGTACTTGTGCTGAGCTGTAATGATGTTGTTTGACCCGGGAGAGAATGGCCGTGTTCCTTTTCTGTTGTGGCCAGCCCCTTTAGCCTGGGCTCTCAGTGACTCCAAACGTTTGGCCGTGGCGAGATTGGCCCTACGCCCCTGTGGGAGGAAATTATGCAATAAAACTTTTTCCGGTTTGGTCCGTTGTCACTTTACTTGTAGATAGTGATATACCACTTGAAATAAAAACTGCACTTAGTGCTATGTACGCAGTTTAGCTTGATTTTCCTGTAGATTGGATGAAAGTATGCAGTGAGGAAAGTGTATTGATAACCCGGGTTAAAAGTGTACAATCTTTTCCTGAGATTGACAAAATATAAAAAGTTATAAAATATTGTAAACAATCAAGTCACATAGCTCGACGCGTTTTGCTCTTATCCAGAGCTTTATCAAGATGCTTGTGACTTGTAACTTCTTCCTTTTTAAATGTGGTGCCAAAATCTGATTGGTTGCTCCTGATTATTGTTAAGGTGGAATTTTCAGGATGCCTCATATCTCTGCTTGTGTTGTTTCTTGGTTCATTCAATGACATAAGGTGGAAAGTTCTTAATGTTTGTTTCAAATGTCAGTTTGGAACTTCTAACATATAATCCATCTTAGGTGAACCATTTCATATAGAAGTCACTACTTACATTAGGAATTAAAACATTTCATGATCTGCATCAAACATGACTCATATTTTAAAAAGTTCTAAACACTAAAATAATTACGATATTAAGACTAGGTTTTCAATGTAGGCTAAATACATAGATAAACACAGATAAAATGTCCAAAAATAACGATTTGGACATAATTCCATGTCCTCTTAAAGGATATATAAATATCTAAAAAAGTAAAATAGACCAAATAGTTTGTAAATAAAATGGTTTTAATTCTAAGTACTGAATGTATAGATAAACACTGGTCCAGGGAAATATGTAGTCTAAAACCACCAAATATGGACATGATCCCAAATCTTTTTATGAACGAGTCTTGGTGTGTGTTGGGTGCGTAAAGGTTAACTAATGTGACGGGTCTGCCATATAGCAGGCCAGAGACGCACCTTCTTTATCTTTATCTAGGCACAGCATTTGGAAATGAATGGACTTGTGTATTAGTATGCTGACAGAATTTACCTTTTTTTGCAAATTTGTGCTATGGAAATGTTGCGGGAAATGTGTAGTAAAATATTTAGGGAAATTAATGTCTTTAAAATGGGTCTCCTGTAAAAGTAGGATTTCCCCACCTCTTCTGTGTATGTCTTGTAGAGCTATAGCCCTCTTATTAGGACAGTTAAGTCCCTTTACATTTTGATTGATTATATGCAAGTGTGGTATATCACCTTGTGTAGTCATAGTATTTCAAAAACAGAAACTTGCTATAGATGAGCGGCAGTGGCAGTTCAGCATTGGCAAATATACTCAAAATCCCTGAGCTAAACAAAAAATAAAAAACATTAAGGAACAAAACACTTACATAACAACAATTTAAAAGCATAAAGCTTCAACTCAAGGGGGTCAACATTACCAGTTGGGCTAAAGTAGCTAGGTAATATGTTAGGGATATTTTCTATGATCTTTAGTAGGGCATTACGTTTTGTAAAGGCTTCTTTAAATGCCCATACTTTAACTATAAATAAAGCTAATTTTGTGGAACAAATAGTGTTAGGGATGTTTTCGCTGAAGCAACCTAAGTAGGACTTCGGCTGTCTAGAACCTTCAATTTAGCAAATATGGAAAAATTCCCATGACAAGGGATCTAGGGTTACCTGGTATTCATCACAAGGTATCAAAAAATTCAAAGAAGGACAAAACATGATACTTATAAATAGTTCATGTAGCATCCTGTCCTCTTCCAGAGCGGTTATCTTGTCTGGTCGTGGCCCTAACATTTCTCCTTAATGACACCATCTGCCATTCTGGCCTTTGAGGAAGGGGGCCCATTTTATTTATATTGTGGCGTGCAATAGATGGAGCTTCTTCCATAGTAGGGGGGTCAATGCGTAAATCTTTACATACCCCCTGAATTTCATCTGGGTAATGGCATATGATCCTCTTGCCTCTCCACTGGATTTGAAGGGTAAAAGGATGGCCCCATTTGTATGGAATGTTCTGTTGGCATAGTCTAAGCGTTAAAGGTTTCAAATCTCTCCGCTTATGCAGGGTCCTGATTGATAGATCCTCGAAAAGCTGTAGATCTGTTCCTCTGAACTTTATTGGGTGTTTTAGCCTTGCATTTTTCATTAAACTTTCTTTAATTTGGTAGTTAGTGATTTTATGGTGAACAAAAATGTGAATAAGTAGAGCGCTGGATATAAGCAGTGTATTCCAAACACCTCACTTAGAAAAAAGATCCTTCAATCTTTTTTTAGGCGTTTACTAGATAGTATGGTGATAAGGTGAGGGCGCTGTAAATAGCTGAAGGAATAAGTTAAAAAAAAAAATTAAATTGTATAAAATTTCTTAATTTGTGGAAAACAAAGTGCTAAGTGTATAATATTTCTTTTAAAAAAGGAGTGTCTATAAGGGTACTTGAGCAGTATATGAAGAAGTGAAAGATAAAAAAAGGTCCTGTGTATAATGTGAGGTGTTGAATTTAAAGTGCCTGTGCCGAATAAGGTATGCAGTGATCAGTGTGATCTATGTTTTAAATAGATTATGATGTATCATAGGTGGTTAATGTGTAACGGCCGGTAATTAATTAGATGAGAGTACAAAATGTTAATTCTGATTATGTAGCCGTTAATATTATTTGCAATATGCTGAAAGTGATTGAGTATGTTTTTATACTATACTATGGATCGTCTGCAATTCATTTAAAAAAAGGACCCAGTATTAAGAAAAAATGATTTATTTAAAATATTATTAAAAAATAATTCAAAGACCTTCTAGGATTTTTTTGGGACGTCTCCCAATAAATTAATCACAATATCTTATTCAACTTTATAGATGCATTAATATGATTAGACAAAAATAAATTATATCACAGTAGTCCCAATATAAACATTTGTTGCAATTTCCACCTTAAGCACGTTGTGATGTTAGTTCTATTGGATACAAAGGTAAATAGTTCTTTGATATTTTGTTGAGCACTTTTCCTTTGATGTCAAATCACAGTAACATCGGAACAGATAGATACATTAGAATTAGCAGTGTAAAATGTTTCTAAAACGTACCCTCGGTTTTTTGGGTTACTTTGTATCTAATGTGGGTAACTGCCCTTTGTGCTATGCACGCAGTTGTAATAAGCCTTTGTTTGTCAACCTTTAGCCCTTTGTGCTATGCACGCAGTTGTAATAAGCCTTTGCTTGTCAACCTTTAGCTAAGTGAATAGTCTTTAGGATATGCCATCAATATAAAGTTACCTTTTTTTGTTCAAGTTTCTGACTTGTGTTTCTTCGTAGAAGAGGTCCGTCTGACCGCTCGGCTAGCAGTGCTCTCTACCCTGCCGCTGGTGTTGGCGCCTGACGTCACACTCCCTGTGGGAGGAAATTCTGCGATAAAACTTTTTCCGGTTTTGGTCCGTTGTCACTTCACTTGCAAATAGCGACAAACCACTTGAAATAAAAACTGCACTTAGTGCTATGCACGCAGTTTAGCTTGATCTTCCTGTAGATGGTTGGAAGTATGCAATGAGGAAAGTCTATTTAATAACCCGGGTTAAAAATATGCAATCTTTTTCCTAAAAAAATGTTAAAATTCATGAAGTTCCAGAATATTGCAAACAGTCAAGTCACACAGCTCGACGCGTTTCACTCTTATCCAGAGCTTTATCAAGATCCTCTGCTTTATCAAGATGTTTGCAATATTCTGGAACTTCATGAATTTTAAAATTTTTTAGGAAAAAGATTGCATACTTTTAACCCGGGTTATTAAATAGACTTTCCTCATTGCATACTTCCAACCATCTACAGGAAGATCAAGCTAAACTGCGTGCATAGCACTAAGTGCAGTTTTTATTTCAAGTGGTTTGTCGCTATTTGCAAGTGAAGTGACAACGGACCAAAACCGGAAAAAGTTTTATTGCAGAATTTCCTCCCACAGGGAGTGTGACGTCAGACGCCAACACCAGCGGCAGGGTAGAGAGCACTGCTAGCCGAGCGGTCAGACGGACCTCTTCTACGAAGAAACACAAGTCAGAAACTTGAACAAAAAAAGGTAACTTTATATTGATGGCATACCACTTAGCTAAAGGTTGACAAACAAAGGCTTATTACAACTGCATGCATAGCACAAAGGGCTAAAGGTTGACAAACAAAGGCTTATTACAACTGCGTGCATAGCACAAAGGGCAGTTACCCACATTAGATACAAAGTAACCCAAAAAAACGAGGGTACGTTTTAGAAACATTTTACGTTGCTAATTCTAATGTATCTATCTGTTCCGATGTTACTGTGATTTGACATCAAAGGAAAAGTGCTCAACAAAATATCAAAGAACTATTTACCTTTGTATCCAATAGAACTAACATCACAACGTGCTTAAGGTGGAAATTGCAACAAATGTTTATATTGGGACTACTGTGATATAATTTATTTTTGTCTAATCATATTAATGCATCTATAAAGTTGAATAAGATATTGTGATTAATTTATTGGGAGACGTCCCAAAAAAATCCTAGAAGGTCTTTGAATTATTTTTTAATAATATTTTAAATAAATAATTTTTTCTTAATACTGGGTCCTTTTTTTAAATGAATTGCAGACGATCCATAGTATAGTATATAAACATACTCAATCACTTTCAGCATATTGCAAATAATATCAACGGCTACATAATCAGAATTAACATTTTGTACTCTCATCTAATTAATTACCGGCCGCTACACATTAACCACCTATGATACATCATAATCTATTTAAAACATAGATCACACTGATCACTGCATACCTTATTCGGCACAGGCACTTTAAATTCAACACCTCACATTATACACAGGACCTTTTTTTATCTTTCACTTCTTCATATACTGCTCAAGTACCCTTATAGACACTCCTTTTTTAAAAGAAATATTATACACTTAGCACTTTGTTTTCCACAAATTAAGACATTTTATACAATTTTTTTTTTTAACTTATTCCTTCATCTATTTACAGCGCCCTCACCTTATCACCATACTATCTAGTTAGTGATTTTAACAATTGCGTCTCTGGGTGGTTGGTCCTCAGGGGGTTTGCTCCTCAAGGCTCGATGGGCTCTAGCTATGGCAATTGTTGCATCGTCACCTTCATCGTTTATATAGGCAAACAGGCTCTGAATATAGTTTTCAAGTTCTTGTGGGATCACAGCCTCTGGAATGCCACGTATTCGAACATTATCTCTCCGGCTTCGGTTTTCTAGGTCGTCAACTTTGTTTTCCAAACAGAAGACAATGTCGTCTTGTTGTGTTAGTTGACAACCTATGCTGGTAATGGATGTGTTGTGGTGTATTATGTCCTCTTCCAGTTTTTTCACCCTCTGTCCCACTACTGTGAGATCTCTTTTTATTTCCGAGATTTCTTCTCGAATGCAATCTCTGACCTGCTGGATTAACATGGAAAAGTCATTTTTTGAGGGTAGGGAGTCTAGGAGAGCTTTAGGAATGGTTACTGCCGGAATTGAGCATTCAGGTTCTGACTCTGATGATACTGAGTCTCCTCTCTCCCTTGTAGTTGTTTCTGGGGTGGCAGGAGCTTGGGCTGGTTCTAGGCATTTGAAAAAATTGTTTAGTGAAGGTTTAACATTTGCCTTTTTCTTTGCTGCACTCTCCATTTTATTGTTCTTCTTTGGAGACATATTAGGTGCCCTGTTGTATGTTATAATATCTGAGATATAACGGTTGCTAAAACAATGTGAAATAAGTTCAGTTTTAACAATTTAGTGATCAGCTACTGGTGCCTTTTGGACCTCTAGATAAATATGTTATGGATCACCATCTAGGGTATCTCTTTATATAAGGTGCCGCAACTGCTGAGGAGTGACATATAATAAATCCAGGATATGCAGGAGAGGGATTCTTAGTGCATAGTGCGAGTAGACCCAAGCCTAAGGGCCAGGTGCGTCATACCCTTTCTCCGTTGTGTGTGTCCCTGATCTCTGTTAATACAATTCGGGCTTTCCCCTCACATCATAATGGACATTTGAGGGAGTGATGTCAACCAGGGGGGATGGTGTGGGGTAGTATAAATAAGCCCACCTACTTGACTTACGATCAGGTAGTAAAGAGAGATCCGTTATTTAGTCACTCCGGTCACCTCCTGCATTGCCGTGTTGTCCCAATATGTTGCGGTCAGCTTCCACAGTCCATGGCTGACATTTTCTGCTGGGATTAGAAAGGTCTGAGTGGAATCTGATGTTTATAGCCCAACTGATTTACCGGAGCTCACTCGGATGCAGCCATCTCTCTCGAGTGCTTGCTCCTCCCCGTTACCTGTTGTTTTTAATGGAGGCACTAGAAAATTGAGAGTCCAAGGTGACCCAGCTGCACAAGGACCACTTCTGAAGCCTGGAACAATGATAGGGTAATCTTTGAAGGGCTAACAGCATGCTTAGACAATTAAAATCAAGCTTGGGATCTTCCTAATGGCTATCACTCTAAACACCCTAAGTCTACGAGTCTACTACACCCCATGACATCTGTAGGGAGATATATAACAAAATTGACTGGAAGTGCCTTAAAGAACACTTTCGTGAAGAGAGATTGCCAGCTGGGATTGCAGATAAAACATTGCATTCTGATGTGGGTACTGACATGAAGGAAAATGGACTGAATAAATCTACAGAGAAAATTGAATTGGGGTAAATTAGAGAAATGGCTCAGAACACTGGCCAGTTTCTAAGGGCTATTATGGATCCAGAACAGCTGCAAGTATTTTTTAAGGGGGGTTATGTAGAAATCCATGAGAAACCATATTATGTCTCCTTACTCAGGACATTCTTCTAACCAGAGTCCTGTAATATTTTAGCACACTATTTTTGCCCTGTATAGTATTAATTTTATTACTATAAATTAACTTCTATATGTTGGTTATTGCTCTCCAGGTACATAACGTTTTTGGAGAGCTGGGTTTTATACTTGTGACATACTGTACGTATTTACTATGATCTTACTTGTTCCCCCCTCTAATAACTTTACTCTCAGGTAACACATTTTTCTTATTGGTGTGGCTGAGCTGTCTGAGGTCATGGCAGTAAGGCTTGCCTTCACCTATTTAGGTGTTATTTAGGTTGTCACATTTACTGAGAGAGGGGTTGTCAGTATATGGACGGGTTATAACACAATATATTTAATAATTATCCTTTAAACTGAACCCCAATAATATACATATACCAAACCATAACATTTATATAAAATTCCTAAGTTCTTTTTATTAGTTGATATTTATAGACATACTGTAATATATTTGTAAAAACCAGAATATGAGTCAAACTATACAGTGTTTAAACTGTTGCAATACTCTTTACAAAGCAAACCAAATTGTAACGTATAACTAACCTTATTCACAATTGAATTTCATTCAATTAACACAATGAGATTCCAAGATATTAGCTACTAACATTCAAGCAATACAATCAGCTATGTATTCACAATTGATTCTAACACAATTCTAATTTAAAATATCAAAATAGTATCTATTATTTGTGCAAAAACCAATTGTCCTTTGATAATTTATCTAAGTTGAAATAAATTCTTAGTTACTTACAATTAAAACCAATTCTAAGATATATATATATATATATATATATATATATATATATATATATATATATATATATATATTGCAATGGTAAATTACTTAGCATACAAAAGACAAACTTAACACTATACAGGACTATGAAACACCAGTTTAAAATACTGAGTGCCCCTTTAAATCTACTAACTACAATTTGACTATGGTCTTACCAATTACCTTTGTTTAAAATATAAAAAATTGGAACAATCATACATCACCAATTTGAGCCAATTTGTAGTTCAGTCTTTTCCAAATATCTTTAGATCAAGGTTAGTTTTCAGTTCCTTGCTTAAATGATTGTGTCCTCAAGAGCATGGCCGCCAGTTATCAATCACTAGATGAAAGCAGTTAACAAAAAAAACTCTTTTGTCTTGCATTTAGCTATTCCTTTTATAATCATTGATAATCTTTTTCGTTCACGCCCACGGTGCTTGTCCCTTCTCATTGGCTCATTTTGGAAATGTATGGTTGCTGGGAAATGCATCTTCGTTAACAACCAATTGTCTTTTGGCTGTAATTCTTGCATCGCAACACCGGGGGCAGCATGACAAACAAACAGATTAATTTAACCATTTCTAGACAGTATAAACATTTCTTTAAAATGTGTATTTAAAAATGCTCTAATTTCTTTATATTAATAAGTTACATGTTCACATGTACTGAACTATGTCACATTATTCATTCGGATTATTTTAATATGAAACATCAGTATTATTTCTAATATCATATTATTATTATCTTAAAATCTATTTAAAAATAGCATTTGGTTATTTCTTCCTTGAATTCATATAAAACCACAGCATATTTCACATTCAGTGTACTTCTTCCTGAATATATAAATTGATGCCAATGACCAATTGTTGTCTACAACCAAAGAGATCATTGTTAGAAATGTTAAGCATTCATATGTCTATTTGCAGTATTATCAATGTAGTTATTATTCGATACAGCAATTATTTATTTAATATAATATGTCCCAGATGAATACATATATACATATTATTTGTTATTTGAGTATTTCAAACTCAAATGAAAAACTGGCATCATTCCTTTTGCAAGATTTATTTATTTTTATTTATGCCATACAGAGACTTTAAATGTCAATTTGTCTGGGTTCTACACATGGGAAACTCTGCAAGGGATAATTTAAACATAGGTGATAATAGCCATTTCTTTAGCTACATAAGAAATCCAGCATTTCTTTGGCATTGCCTGTATCACTGCATGGGGTCCTTGTAATCCAGGCAATGAAATAGATGCTCCCTTTTAAACAACTTAAAAGTTATCTCAATCAGGATAAGTGTGTCTTATCTCTGATCTAAGGCCTGGAATATACAGCTATATTATCTTTTTGAGACAATCTGTCCTTCTTTGAAGTGACCCTTCTAAGATTACTTTGAAAGCAATTTCTTTGTTCTCTCTGAAATACCTTAAATGTTATCTTTAATCAGGATATAGTGCAGAACCTTGTCTACAACAGCGGTTGGTGGTCTAACATTTGATTATCAAGTAAATGTTAATTATTATTTTCCTGGATTTTACAACCAGTTTTCATTAACTAACCAAATGTTTCATTTCTTTATTCTCACCTGGATGCATTGTAATATTGCATGCTGTGTGGGGGAGGATTGTACTTTGGTCAGCCAAAGCATTTAATGTCTTATAAATGAATGAATGAATCATTTGGTGCTGACAGCCAAATATATATTAAATAATATATATATTAATCTTCACATATACCTTGACAGGGTAGACATTCCTACAAGCTCAGGTAAGATAACTTTTATTAAAATATCTTGTTAGTAGAGCAGAGGGTGTCCTATTTGTATCCTTACTTGTCAACAATTGCTAGTTCTCTACTATATAAGTTACCTTTGACAAATTATTATGAGATGGTATATTCATTTGTGAAGGAGGGGGTTGGGGTTTATTTGGCTTCAGAGGGCATGATATGGACATTATCCTTTGGTGCCTAATGCCTTAGTTATTTATCTCTTAAATGACATGCTGTTGCAACTGTATGACCTAATCAGTTATCCAGATAGCTTTCGATTTATTTGATAGTTTTCAGTTGCAGAGAGTACTCCATATAGAAGAGTTCAGGTATAGAGGCGCAGGTCCTGTTTTTTTCTTTTTCTTGTTCAGTGGTTATCACTCTCGAATAAATCGATTTCCGGTGGACTTCCAAAGATTACTGGAGATGAGAAAACTTCACTTATGTATGTGCAAATAAGTCAAGTAAAGATGAGTGCAGTATATAAAAATCAGAATTCGGCTCCTTGCAAGGAGATCTCTCCAGTCTTCAAATATACTCATATTGAAAGTTGATAGGTTCCCCTCCCATTTACTTCCTGTGCAGCTCTTGCTGGTGACATCTGTATGAGAAGTTTATTCTACAAGAGGACCTATGCAACTCCTCAGAAGACCTATCAACTTTCAGTACGAGTATATTTGAAGGCTGGAGAGATCTCCTTGCAAGGGGCTGAATTCTGATTTTATCAGAGTGAGTATACTGCACTCATCTTTACTTTACTTATTTGCACATACACAAGTGAAGTTTTCTCATCTCCAGTAATCTTCGGAAGTCCACCTGAAAACGATTTATTCGAGAGTGATAACCACTGAATAAGAAAAAGAAAAAAACAGGACCTGCGCCTCTATACCTGAACATTGTATACTTCAACAGTCCCTTGGGAGAGACTGTAAGAAGGCAGCGGTCCACCCAGAGGGGAGTATTGTTTCTTACCATCATATACAGATATTTTTTTAAGATCTGAAATAATCTGTATTGTATTTGTTTTGTAATACTCCAAATAGAAACAAGTTTTTTTCCTTCTACTCTTTTGATCAATGAATGATTATATGCACTACTGTGAGATCAGTTAACTTTGTTATAATTACATTTTTTCTGATTCTTTTGTGTGTCTTAAATGTATTGCTAATTTGTATTGACTGTACCCTATTTCTTAAACCTCAATAAAAATATATGAAAAAAATGGGACATTATTCTAAAATGTAATGATTTTTTGGAACATTTTTTCCATGGCTTTCATAACCTCTCTATTTCTTAAGCTATAGACTAGTGGATTTAACACTGGAACCACAGCAATATAAAGTAAGGAGAGAATTATATCTAGTTTCTGTGAATTTTCAGTCTTTGGTTTCATGTTCATACTTACAGCAGTCCCATAAAATAAAATGACAATCATGAGATGTGAGGAGCAACTGGAGAACATCTTACTTCTTCCTCCTGAGGTCTGAATCTTCAGAATGGTTGATATGATGTACATATACGAGGTTATGATGAGTATAAAAGGACAACATCCCACTAACACACCAGCAATACTGGTAAACATTATAATGTTTGTGGTGTCACTGCAAGATATCTTTATCACCGTTTGGGGATCACAGAAGAAATGGTTAATGTCTTGTACATCACAGAATGTCAAGTTAGTCACCATCAAAGTAAAAATTAATGATATTATCCCTCCAAGGAACCAGGTGGAAAAGGCTAAAAGGATACACACCATTTTGTTCATAATGAGTATATAATTTAGAGGAACACATATAGCCACATAGCGGTCATAAGCCATGGAGGTCAATATAAAAAATTCTACAGCAAGACATAATGTAAAGAAAAACATCTGTACAATACAGCTTGTGAAAGAAATGCTGATATCTCCGGTGACGGTGGTGACCAGTAGTTTGGGCAAAACCGTAGAGACGTACACAATGTCTTCAACTGACAGATTGCACAGGAAGAAATACATTGGTGTGTGAAGTTGAGATACCAGGCACACAGCTGTAGTAATCATTAGGTTACCAAGCACAGCCAGCAGATACATGATAAAAACTCCTGTAAATACTACAGCTTGGTTGTTTGTGGTAGCAAAAAATGACACTAGGAAGAATTCTGTTAGTGATGTGTTGTTTGTTACAATTGCACTTGGGATATTTCCTTTGGTAAAAGGGAGAAATAAATTGTTATTTGTCATGGAGATGTTATTTATTTTTTCATTATGTCATGAAGAATATTTTTATTTTTTATTTAATATTGATACCTGTGTGTGTTCTAAATTTATTTTATTTTACCCCTTTTCTTACTAACATTAGTATAAAGAACATTTGGACCTTGTGTACCATCAACATGATCTTTTTACAAAATAAGTCCCAGTATATTTACTGAAAAGTTAATTAAATTATAGTAAACGCCTTGTACTTACATCTGTCTTGCTATAGAATAACATGTCATCCAAGTCTAAACATTTTTAAAACAAAATAACATCTTGTTGATACAATTGTTTTTCAATAGCTAATTTCCACCCACCATTTGCCTTTTTTTTTGGAGGAGACAATCTCAGCTTGAGCCTGCAACTGACAAGGCTAACCACATTGATTATGTTAGTATAGAGTGCATTTTTTCCAGTTGTTACCTGCAAAATTAAATTAGGGAAAGATATACAACAGGGTTAGCCTTGTTAAGCCTGCAAAGTAGTTTTTCTGTTTAATTATAATTAGAAAAGCCACAATATTTAGAGATAAATTACATGGAAAGGGTCAAGATAAATAAGGAAAGTGTACTGCACAGTTGTTTTTCTACCCATAACCGTATATTTTATATTAAAATACTAAGTTGTTTATTAGTATTTAGTGACTACACAGTTCATGGTCAGAATTGTCAGATTTCAGCACCACCAGTTTACGGACAGCTCCCTGCAGATGTCCATCATCCTATAGGAATATACAGAGATAGAGCCATATGAAAGGGCAGCATTTTGCAGGCAAAGTTTCAAGTGATTGTAAAGATAAAGAATTAAAGCCCAGTGTCTAAAATAATTTTTAAAAACAGTGGCACTTTAATTCATTAAACTTTCAAACATGCTTTTTTTAAAATACCTTTTGCAGCATGCTGGTTAAAACAAAGAAAAGGCTTCTTTAAGTGTAGGCGCCCAATTTGTACTACCTGTGATTATGTTAAAGAAGGTGAGGAATTTAAATCTACTGTCACTAACAAAACTTATAAAATACATCATTACATTAATTGCTCAACTACTCACGTGGTCTACCTTCTTACATGTAAGATTTGTCATCAACAATATACAGGGAAGACCAAAAGACCCCTAAAAGACAGATTTTTGGAGCACCTACACTCAGTAGAGGATGAGCATTCAGATACACCAGTATCAAGACATTTTAAAACATTACACAATGCAGACACAACAGCTCTCACCATACAGGGAATTGATTTTGTTCCCCGCTGGAGAAGAGGGGGTGATAGAGAGATGTCACTTGACAAAAGGGAAGTCATGTGGATGTTCAATCTACAGACTACCCAACCCCATGGGCTGAACATGAGAAGAGATTTAGATCTGTTCGCCAAATAATATATATCCTATAAAGAAAACATTTTTAAATATTTTTTTTTTGCAAAATGTTTAAATAGAATAAAGAATTTACATAATTTTTAGGCATGTCTCTTGTCATAGGCTCATTTTGAACATTCCACCCCCCTTTAAATAAACAAACAACTGAGTGCAGATGAGACTTAAATAATATATAATAATATATCCTACACAAAATTATATTGCAAAATGTTTAAACAGAATAAAAGGTTTACACAATCTAGAGACATGTCTCTTGTCATAGGCTGATTTTGAATATTTTCCTTTCCCCCTTTAAATTAATAAACAACTGAGTGTAGTTGAGGCTTAAACAACATATAATAATATCCGTCCACATTTAAGCTATTCTTCTGTTTTAAGTGCATAATAGGAAGTATATACTGCTTGTATATAAGAATATACATGTTTTTTCCTTAATGTCCTCTTATCAAGGGTTTATATGTGTGATTATTTCTTGTTGGATATAATCACATTATCTATATACATTTTCATGTATCTTTATTGTATATGATTTAATGAATATAGAAATAAGGTTTCTTGTCATAGGCTCCCTTACTAAAAACAGCAATTACAAGTTTTTTCTATATGTAATGTCACTTTAAGATCTGTGAGAATAAAAGGAGAACAGAACAGGTGCATCAATTAGCAGTGATCAAGTTCGTGGAGCACGAAACGTTTGCTGTTTTTTGCACCTGTTCTCTTACTTGTATTTTGCACTATTGTGCTGACCACTTTTTATACATTTTTGGATGTTTTTAAATATATTGGAATAAAGCTGAATTTTTAACAAAAACATTTTTTGGGCTTGGAGCGCTATCTTTATGTTCCCTCTCTGGACTTTTATACAACAGGGTTAGCCTTGTTAAGCCTGCAAAGTAGTTTTTCTGTTTAATTATAATTAGAAAAGCCACAATATTTAGAGATAAATTACATGGAAAGGGGCAACATAAATAAGGAAAGTGTACTGCACAGTTGTTTTTCTAATAACTGTATATTTTATATTAAAATACTAAGGTTTTATCAGTATTTAATGACTACACAGTTCATGGTCAGAATTGTCAGATTTCAGCACCACCAGTTTACGGACAGCTCCCTGCAGTTGTCTATCATCGTATAGGAATATACAGAGATAGAGCCATATGAAAGGGCAGCATTTTACAGGCAAAGTTTCAAGTGATTGTAAAGTTAAAGAATTAAAGCCCAGTGTCTAAAATAATTTTTAAAAACAGTGGCACTTTAATTCATTAAACTTTTCAAACAATACTTTTTTTTTTACGTTTAACAGACCGCCGATCCTCTGCCTGCCTCTCCTTCTGTATTTTGTAGAACCATGATGAATCTGGCTTCCTCCAATCATTGCGTGGCCCCATTGGCGTCCAGTTCGTGGGGTACACAGTGATTGGAGGAAGCCAGATTCGTCATTAATATGTAATATACAGTTGGAAAGCGGAGGAAGGATCAGCAGTCTATTTACCCTTATAAAAAATGTACGTACTTAAAAAATAAAAGCGTGTTTGTAAAGTTTATTGAATTAAAGTGCCCCTGCTTTTAAGATACTGGGCTTTAACAATCACTTTATTGACTCACATCAACTTTCTCTGTAATACAACAAATGCAGGGCTTCTTCTGATTCTTGGGATTCAATTATTAATATTTAGCTTTATGTTATACATATAATCTGCATGTTACAGAATTGTATTTGAATTTAGAAACAAAGAACCAGCAGGTAAATAATAATCTCTCATCTGTCAGCATTCTATCAGTTAAATGACCAATAAATACAATCAAGAAATGCAGGAAAAAAAGACAATTCAATAGCACTTAGTTTGAACTTTTTTTCTGACAAAGTTAAGTCTATTCCCACTCCTGTATCACGTGACAGCCAACAGCCAATCACAAATGCATATACATATATTCTGTGAATTCTTGCACATGCTCAGTAGGAGCTGGTGACTCAAAATGTGTAAATATAAAAAGACTGTGCACATTTTGTTAATGGAAGTTAATTGGAAAGTTGTTTAAAATTGCTGCTCTATCTGAATCATGAAGTCTAATTTTGACTTGAGTGTCCCTTTAAATAGTGTAAACAAATTGCTATTTGTTTTTATATTTGTAGAATCCTTTTACTTTACAACTGCTAAAGTGTACTCTGTATTATCGTGATAGAGAACAGTATATCATTATCGTGATAGAGAACAGTATATCATTATCGTGATAGAGAACAGTATATCATTATCTTATTTATATCCCTGTTACAAACAAAGAGGTGCCTAGACGGAGAATATCATTACATTTGTTATCAGCTGAATATAAATGCAGATTGCAATTACAATATTTAACATTGAGAAGAAAAAATATCCATCAATTTTTCTAATGCAAAAGATCATTTGTATTTAATATTAGTGCAGCTTTTATTATAGCAAAATACTGAGAGCTTTATATGTGAGTACATTTTACCATAAATTATCATAGCATTTTTGTTAAACGTATAATTAAAGTTCTTAATGCCCAAGGCAGTAACAACATAACCTTTCCTATGAGTTTCACATTATTTTGCAGCCTTTTTAATTGTAGAACAGCTGGCTAATTCCTAAACAGATGTATGCTTTTCCTTCTCTTTTAATCAAAACAATATGTATGTACAATAAGCATTGCATTTAACATATTATTACACTGTCTGTCTGTCCGTCCGTCTGTCTATCTGTCTAACTATCTGTCTGTCTATCCTTTTATGGCACATAATTATATTTTGTAATCTAGCAGATTTTATCATAGCTGATAGATACCTGTCTGTAAGACACTAGTAGATATTTTGAGATTTTCTTCTATCTAGCCTATCTATTATCTATCTATCTATCTATCTATCTATCTATCTATCTATCTATCTATCTATCTATCATCTATCATATACTGTATCTATCTATCTATCTATCTATCTATCTATCTATCTATCTGTCTGTCTGTCTGTCTGTCTGTCTGTCTGTCTGTCTGTCTGTCTGTCTGTCTGTCGGTCTGTCTGTCTGTCTGTCTGTCTATCTATATGTTTGACTTGCTCTTTGTCTATTCTTTATGACATATAATTATCCTCTGCATTAAAAGAAACATTACCTCTTAATCCTGCAGATGCTACATAGCTGATAAAATCCCTGTCTGTGTGAGAGACCTAGAAAACTGGTAGATATATTAAGCTTTCCTTCCCCAGCATCTATCTATATCTATCTATCTATCTATCTATCTATCTATCATCTATCATCTCTATCCATCCATCCATCCATCATCTGTCTGTCTGTCTGTCTATCTATCTATCTATCTATCTATCTATCAATCTGTTTGACAGTGTATTATTTCATGACACATAATTATATTTTGCATTAAATTAAACATTACCTGTTAATCCTGCAGATTTTACTATAGCTGATATTATCCCTGTCTGTGAGAGACCTAGAAAACTAGTAGATATATTAAGCTTTTATATAGATCTATCATCTATCTATCATCTATTTATCTATCTATCTATCTATCTATCTATTTATCTATCTATCTATTTATCTATCTATCTATCTATTTATCTATCTATCTACCTATCTATTTATCATCATCTTTTGATTTAAGGACACAACTGTCTTTAAGTCTATTTGTAATAATTAGAAGTGATGTAAAGCTGGGTCCATCAGTATTTTGTTTAGCAAGTGTATTCAGTAAAGTAATGTGTATTCAGCTATCAGCACCCCAGTACTGGGACAGCTCCCCTACAGTGTGTGCATCATCATAGGTGAAAGAAGAGGTGATAGCTAAATATAGACAGCTTAATAACTTTATAACTCTAGAATTTAGGGAAAGTCACTTAGGCTCAAAATTCATCTAACATTTGTGTGTCTTGTGTATTAGCAATAAAAATATTCATTTATGTGTCAGCTTTTAATATAGCAAAATACCATAAATTAAAATACCATTTTTGTTGCACATGTAATTAAATGACTTAATGCCCAAGGCAGTAAAAATATAACCTTCCCTCTATGTTTCATATCATTTTGCAATTCTTTCAATAGTATAACAGTGGAAGAAATATAGAAGAAGGTGTGATATGCTGGCTAATTCCAAAACAGACATTTGCAGTTTCATTTCCTAATAATCGAAACAACATTTCTATGCATATTGAACATTACATTTTACAGATTATTACACATAGTTTATAGAATAAACTTTATCTGGCTTTACCTTCTCCAGCATCTATCTATCTATTTATCTATCTATCTATCTATCTATCTATCTATCTATCTATCTATCTATCTATCTATCTGTCTGTCTGTCTGTCTGTCTGTCAGTCTGTCTGTCTGTCTGTCTATCTGTCTGTCTGTCTGTCTGTCAGTCTGTCTGTCTGTCTGTCTATCTGTCTGTCTGTCTGTCGATCTATCATCTATCTTCCTAGCTATCAATTATCTATCTATCTATCTATCTATCTATCTATCTACTGTATCTGTTTGACTGTCTGCCTATTCTTTCATGGCACATGATTATATTTTGCATTAAAAGAAACATTACCTGTTAATCCTGCAGATTTTGCCATAGCTGATAGAATCCCTGTCTGTGAGAGAGCGATAAAACTAGTAGCTATATGAAGCTTTTCCTCAGATCTCTAGAGAGGATCCCAGAGGAGACTTTACAAGTTAGACTCACATCTGCCTGTAGAGTTTTTATAACTGATGAAACTTTTTATAACTTAGAGATAATAAAGATCACATATTGTTATGTTTACAGGACTTTATGTTTTTAAACAAACCTGAGAAGCAAATTGAAAGGTATTAAACTGTACTAATACATAATGGTTACATAGTACTATTTATTACATAGGTCTAGAATACAAGTGACACAATCATTAGCATGTGGTGCGTTACATAGTACTATTTATTATATAGGCCTAGATTACACGTGATGCACAATCATTAGCATGTGGTGTGTTACATAGTACTATTTATTATATAGGCCTAGATTACACGTGATGCACAATCATTAGCATGTGGTGTGTTACATAGTACTATTTATTATATAGGCCTAGAATACAAGTGAAGCACAATCGTTAGCATGTGGTGCGTTACATAGTACTATTTATTATATAGGCCTAGAATACAAGTGACGCACAATTGTTAGCATGTGGTGCGTTACATTGTACTATTTATTATATAGGCCTAGAATACAAGTGTAGCACAATCGTTAGCATGTGGTGCGTTACATAGTACTATTTATTGTATAGGCCTAGAATACAAGTGTAGCACAATCGTTAGCATGTGGTGCGTTACATAGTACTATTTATTGTATAGGCCTAGAATACAAGTGTAGCACAATCGTTAGCATGTGGTGCGTTACATAGTACTATTTATTGTATAGGCCTAGAATACAAGTGTAGCACAATCGTTAGCATGTGGTGCGTTACATAGCACTATTTATTATATAGGCCTAGAATACAAGTGACGCACAATCGTTAGCATGTGGTGCGTTACATAGTACTATTTATTAAATAGGTCTAGAATACAAGTGACGCACAATCATTAGCATGTGGTGCATTACATAGCACTATTTATTATATAGGCCTAGAATACAAGTGAAGCACAATCATTAGCATGTGGTGCGTTACATAGTACTATTTATTAAATAGGTCTAGAATACAAGTGACGCACAATCATTAGCATGTGGTGCATTACATAGCACTATTTATTATATAGGCCTAGAATACAAGTGTAGCACAATCGTTAGCATGTGGTGCGTTACATAGCACTATTTATTATATAGGCCTAGAATACAAGTGAAGCACAATCATTAGCATGTGGTGCGTTACATAGTACTATTTATTATATAGGCCTAGAATACAAGTGACGCACAATCGTTAGCATGTGGTGTGTTACATAGTACTATTTATTATATAGGTCTAGAATACAAGTGACGCACAATCATTAGCATGTGGTGTGTTACATAGTACTATTTATTATATAGGTCTAGAATGCAAGTGAAGCACAATCGTTAGCATGTGGTGCGTTACATAGTACTATTTATTATATAGGCCTAGAATACAAGTGACGCACAATCATTAGCATGTGGTGCGTTACATAGTACTATTTATTATATAGGCTTAGAATACAAGTGACGCACAATCGTTAGCATGTGGTGTGTTACATAGTACTATTTATTATATAGGCCTAGAATACAAGTGACGCACAATCATTAGCATGTGGTGCGTTACATAGTACTATTTATTATATAGGCTTAGAATACAAGTGACGCACAATCGTTAGCATGTGGTGCGTTACATAGTACTATTTATTATATAGGCCTAGAATACAAGTGACGCACAATCGTTAGCATGTGGTGCGTTACATAGTACTATTTATTATATAGGTCTAGAATACAAGTGACGCACAATCGTTAGCATGTGGTGCGTTACATAGTACTATTTATTATATAGGCCTAGAATACAAGTGACGCACAATCATTAGTATGTGGTGGGTTACATAATACTATTTATTATATAGGCCTAGAATACAAGTGACGCACAATCATTAGTATGTGGTGGGTTACATAATACTATTTATTATATAGGCCTAGAATACAAGTGACGCACAATCGTTAGCATGTGGTGCGTTACATAGTACTATTTATTATATAGGTCTAGAATACAAGTGACGCACAATCATTAGCATGTGGTGCGTTAAATAGTACTATTTATTATATAGGCCTAGAATACAAGTGAAGCACAATCGTTAGCATGTGGTGAGTTACATAGTACTATTTATTATATAGGCCTAGAATACAAGTGAAGCACAATCGTTAGCATCTGGTGCGTTACATAGTACTATTTATTATATAGGCCTAGAATACAAGTGACGCACAATCATTAGCATGTGGTGCGTTACATACTACTATTTATTATATAGGTCTAGAATACAAGTGATGCACAATCATTAGCATGTGGTGCGTTACATAGTACTATTTATTATATAGGTCTAGAATACAAGTGACGCACAATCGTTAGCATGTGGTGCATTACATAGTACTATTTATTATATAGGCCTAGAATACAAGTGACGCACAATCGTTAGCATGTGGTGCGTTACATAGTACTATTTATTATATAGGTCTAGAATACAAGTGAAGCACAATCGTTAGCATGTGGTGCATTACATAGTACTATTTATTATATAGGCCTAGAATACAAGTGACGCACAATCATTAGCATGTGGTGCGTTACATAGTACTATTTATTATATAGGCCTAGAATACAAGTGACGCACAATCGTTAGCATGTGGTGCGTTACATAGTACTATTTATTATATAGGTCTAGAATACAAGTGACGCACAATCGTTAGCATGTGGTGCATTACATAGTACTATTTATTATATAGGCCTAGAATACAAGTGACGCACAATCGTTAGCATGTGGTGCGTTACATAGTACTATTTATTATATAGGTCTAGAATACAAGTGACGCACAATCGTTAGCAGGTGGTGCGTTACTATTTATTATATAGGTGAAGATGTCTGTTCATTTAGAAACCCATGTTCCACACCATTATCCAAAATGTCCATCAATTGTCTCCTATATGCAGTGGTGGGATTAGTGGTCAGTATTGAATAATCCCGGTGGTTGTGTAGTTGGCGTAAGGCTTCTGTCACATAATCTGAATGATTCATGACCACAATGGTACCACCTTTGTCCGCCGGAAATATGACTTCAGTGCACAATACTCAGATATTTGTAACATTGTGAGAAAACACTTTCCACTTTTGGCCGCTGATGACAAACTTACTGATACAGTTAGGGAGGGTATCAGATGCTCATACAAAAAATGTGCCACTCTAGCTTCCATTTTTTCCCCTACACAACTAAGGCAGAGCTCACAACAATCAAGCTCTTGGCTTAGACACCTAGGAATGTTTAGATGTGGCCACAAGAAATGTGAGCCCTGTGACTATGCATTGTTCACATCGGAATTTAGATCCACAGTAACAGGCCAAGTTTATCCTATACAGTCGTGCCTTGTACCAGCACAAATGTACCAGCAGAAATGTCATCTACCTCATTACTTGCACTTTGTGCAATCTTCAATATGTGGGGCTTACCTCTAGGGATATTAACTCCCGGATCAGGGAACACATATCCACACTCACTAGAGGTACTGCCACCACCCCTTTGGTGCAACATTTTGGAACCAAACATGATAGCTGCCTCAATTCCTTCAGATGGACAGCTATAGAAAAAGCAAAGGTTCCCCGCAGGGGTGGTAATCTCGAGAAGGTTTTGGCCAAACGTGAAGTATACTGGATTTTCCAGTTCAGATCAAGACTTCCTCAGGGTTTCAACTCTAGGTTCGACCTCATAAATTATTGGGAGTAACCTTTTCTGTTAAACCTTTTTTCTTGAGGTCATTAATCTGAGGACTTTATTCTGATATTTAAAATTTAAAATCTTGAATATCTACAATCTGAATCTTTTAACAGCACATATGCTGGCCTTATTGATTAATCTAAATGACAAATGGTAAAGTCAAATATAAATGTAGGAATGCGAAAGTTTGTTGCGGCCGTAGGGCTGCAAACCTACTTAATCCACAAGTCAAAAATAGGGGACAGTACAAAAGGATAATAAAAGTAAAAAGGCTTTATTCAAAACACTTAAAAACAAAAAAGAGCCGTAGCTCTAACAGAAGCTTACACTGACAAAAAGGGGTAACAGTGCAGCACAGCAGACATGTTTCGTGTGTCACAGCACACTTGTTCACTGCTATGTTATTGCTGCCACTGCTACTCCTATTTAAAGGAAAAACACTCTCTAATTAAAAACAAACGTTAACCCCTTAATGTCATATTAGATTTGGTGTGTACTGTGCTGTTGACAGACTAGGAGGGCACAATTAAGGGGACACTATTTACTTAAATATTAACATGAAAATATGAGAATAATAGTGAGGTTTGAAAAGTACCTAAACCTAAATGTTAATTACAAAAATGTTTATTTGTAAGTAAAACATATATATGTAAAAATTCCCTAGTTTTTCCTTTAATATTAAGGAGTTTTGAAAAAGAGGGGGGTTATAATTATATTGGCTGTAGGTACTACTGTATATATATATGTACTTATTCTCAGTTTGCTAATAGTGTAATCCCCTTTGCTTAGCTATCCTGTATTGATGGAGGGTATTCAGATTTTAAATACTTTGTTATTAAATAAACATCTATCTATCTACATCCCTGATATTTGGTATTTAGTTTTTGAATGGTATAGACAAAATAAATGTCATTACATAAAGAAAGTTTTAAAATAAAATTTAAAGATTATTAAATGAAAAAATTAACATCACTTTCTTTATTAATGCCATGTGGATGTCTTGTATTCAATAGGAAAATCCTAGGGATAATCTTTTGGTGTATAAACACAAAACTAATAAACAAAGTTTCAACAAACAAAACAAACAAAGGGAAAGTAAACTAGTGTTTAGTACTCCTTATAGCTTGGAATATCACAAAATTTGTGATATCATTAAACAATCTTTACCAATACTTGCAACAGACACAAACTTAGAACACATAGCAGCGGAGGGGTGCAGATATGTGGCAAGAAAAAGTAAGACAATTGGCAACATGATAGCACCCTCTGACCTAGCAAGTGTAAACACTCGTACTTGGCTCCCACAAAGATTTGTTTTTTTCAAATGCAGGGCACAAAAGTGCAAAACCTGCAGTCATGTAGTGGAAGGAGTGAATTTTACTTCCACAGCAACAAATCGCACATATAACATCAGATACAATTTAAATTGTAAATCTAATCATGTGATTTACTTATTGACCTGCAGGGAGTGTAACATACAATATGTCGGGAAAACCAAACGTCTTGTTAGGGACAGAGCCCAGGAACATATTAGGGACATTGAAGACCCAGACATATTTACCCCAGTAGCAAGACATTTCAAATCTGAACATTCAAGCAATGTCACCCTCATGTCTATACAGGCAATTGATTATGTACCACCACACAAAAGGGGTGGTGACAGAATCCAAAGGCTGGACTATAAGGAAGCCCAATGGATTTTCCTATTGAATACAAGACATCCACATGGCATTAATAAAGAAAGTGATGTTAATTTTTTCATTTAATAATCTTTAAATTTTATTTTAAAACTTTCTTTATGTAATGACATTTATTTTGTCTATACCATTCAAAAACTAAATACCAAATATCAGGGATGTAGATAGATAGATGTTTATTTAATAACAAAGTATTTAAAATCTGAATACCCTCCATCAATACAGGATAGCTAAGCAAAGGGGATTACACTATTAGCAAACTGAGAATAAGTACATATATATATACAGTAGTACCTACAGCCAATATAATTATAACCCCCCTCTTTTTCAAAACTCCTTAATATTAAAGGAAAAACTAGGGAATTTTTACATATATATGTTTTACTTACAAATAAACATTTTTGTAATTAACATTTAGGTTTAGGTACTTTTCAAACCTCACTATTATTCTCATATTTTCATGTTAATATTTAAGTAAATAGTGTCCCCTTAATTGTGCCCTCCTAGTCTGTCAACAGCACAGTACACACCAAATTTAATATGACATTAAGGGGTTAACTTTTGTTTTTAATTAGAGAGTGTTTTTCCTTTAAATAGGAGTAGCAGTGGCAGCAATAACATAGCAGTGAACAAGTGTGCTGTGACACACGAAACATGTCTGCTGTGCTGCACTGTTACCCCTTTTTGTCAGTGTAAGCTTCTGTTAGAGCTACGGCTCTTTTTTGTTTTTAAGTGTTTTGAATAAAGCCTTTTTACTTTTATTATCCTTTTGTACTGTCCCCTATTTTTGACTCGTGGATTAAGTAGGTTTGCAGCCCTACAGCCGCAACAAACTTTCGCATTCCTTGATTCCTATTGCGCCCTTGACAGAGGCGTGTCGGCTGGGCTCCCTACTTCCGGAATCAACATTGCTGGCTGCATGGAGGAGCAGAACGGACGCTATACACAGACACGCCGAAGCAACGCTGCTCAGTGAAGGGAACTTGACCCCCGTAGGAACGGTAAGCGCCACACTAGTGTATTTTCCAAGTATAAATGTAGCAATATAGCGAAGTTACAACCCTATATCTTTATACTTATATATTTATACATCTATATATTTTGATAGCTTATACTTTATTGCAACTATGTGCTTACAAACTCCGTCATCACAATACACGCAGGTTTTCTTACAGTGTGCCTGTCTAAGTATATGTTTCTATTTAACATATATATAAAAAGAGAGAGAGATGCACTCAGCTGAGACAGAACAAAAGCTAGAAAAACTTCCGTGCCTGTTCATTTTTAGGGTGCCACTCAGGGTGCATACTCTTTTAGCACACTATGCCCCTTCACAGAGAAAAAATATCCTGTAGCATATCAGTCTGACCCTGCCCAATGACAGTCCAGCGCCGAAATACCAGGCAATTCTTCTCTGAACAAGAGAAAACAACAACCCCAGACGATCGTTTCGGCCTTTTGTGGGCCTCGTCAGTGAGGTGCAGTCGCATCCCTCTAAGGGCATGTGTGCAAGGAGTCCACGTCTGGTTTCCCCTTTTACTCTTAGGGAGACCCAAGAGCAATTTGCATAAATATAAAAAGAGAGAGAGATGCACTCAGCTGAGACAGAACAAAAGCTAGAAAAACTTCCGTGCCTGTTCATTTTTAGGGTGCCACTCAGGGTGCATACTCTTTTAGCACACTATGCCCCTTCACAGAGAAAAAATATCCTGTAGCATATCAGTCTGACCCTGCCCAATGACAGTCCAGCGCCGAAATACCAGGCAATTCTTCTCTGAACAAGAGAAAACAACAACCCCAGACGATCGTTTCGGCCTTTTGTGGGCCTCGTCAGTGAGGTGCAGTCGCATCCCTCTAAGGGCATGTGTGCAAGGAGTCCACGTCTGGTTTCCCCTTTTACTCTTAGGGAGACCCAAGAGCAATTTGCATAAATATAAAAAGAGAGAGAGATGCACTCAGCTGAGACAGAACAAAAGCTAGTTCAGAGAAGAATTGCCTGGTATTTCGGCGCTGGACTGTCATTGGGCAGGGTCAGACTGATATGCTACAGGATATTTTTTCTCTGTGAAGGGGCATAGTGTGCTAAAAGAGTATGCACCCTGAGTGACACACTATAATAAAATGAACAGGCACGGAAGTTTTTCCAGCTTTTGTTCTGTCTCAGCTGAGTGCATCTCTCTCTCTTTTTATTTATGCAAATTGCTCTTGGGTCTCCCTAAGAGTAAAAGGGGAAACCTGACGTGGACTCCTTGCACACATGCCCTTAGAGAGATGCGACTGCACCTCACTGACGAGGCCCACAAAAGGCCGAAACGATCGTCTGGGGTTGTTGTTTTCTCTTGTTCAGAGAAGAATTGCCTGGTATTTCGGCACTGGACTGTCATTGGGCAGGGTCAGACTGATATGCTACAGGATATTTTTTCTCTGTGAAGGGGCATAGTGTGCTAAAAGAGTATGCACCCTGAGTGACACACTATAATAAAATGAACAGGCACGGAAGTTTTTCCAGCTTTTGTTCTGTCTCAGCTGAGTGCATCTCTCTCTCTTTTTATTTATGCAAATTGCTCTTGGGTCTCCCTAAGAGTAAAAGGGGAAACCTGACGTGGACTCCTTGCACACATGCCCTTAGAGAGATGCGACTGCACCTCACTGACGAGGCCCACAAAAGGCCGAAACGATCGTCTGGGGTTGTTGTTTTCTCTTGTTCAGAGAAGAATTGCCTGGTATTTCGGCGCTGGACTGTCATTGGGCAGGGTCAGACTGATATGCTACAGGATATTTTTTCTCTGTGAAGGGGCATAGTGTGCTAAAAGAGTATGCACCCTGAGTGACACACTATAATAAAATGAACAGGCACGGAAGTTTTTCCAGCTTTTGTTCTGTCTCAGCTGAGTGCATCTCTCTCTTTTTATTTATGCAAATTGCTCTTGGGTCTCCCTAAGAGTAAAAGGGGAAACCTGACGTGGACTCCTTGCACACATGCCCTTAGAGAGATGCGACTGCACCTCACTGACGAGGCCCACAAAAGGCCGAAACGATCGTCTGGGGTTGTTGTTTTCTCTTGTTCAGAGAAGAATTGCCTGGTATTTCGGCGCTGGACTGTCATTGGGCAGGGTCAGACTGATATGCTACAGGATATTTTTTCTCTGTGAAGGGGCATAGTGTGCTAAAAGAGTATGCACCCTGAGTGACACACTATAATAAAATGAACAGGCACGGAAGTTTTTCCAGCTTTGGTTCTGTCTCAGCTGAGTGCATCTCTCTCTCTTTTTATTTATGCAAATTGCTCTTGGGTCTCCCTAAGAGTAAAAGGGGAAACCTGACGTGGACTCCTTGCACACATGCCCTTAGAGAGATGCGACTGCACCTCACTGACGAGGCCCACAAAAGGCCGAAACGATCGTCTGGGGTTGTTGTTTTCTCTTGTTCAGAGAAGAATTGCCTGGTATTTCGGCGCTGGACTGTCATTGGGCAGGGTCAGACTGATATGCTACAGGATATTTTTTCTCTGTGAAGGGGCATAGTGTGCTAAAAGAGTATGCACCCTGAGTGACACACTATAATAAAATGAACAGGCACGGAAGTTTTTCCAGCTTTTGTTCTGTCTCAGCTGAGTGCATCTCTCTCTCTTTTTATCTATTTAACATATGTCACACTCCTGTGTTGTGTCTTGATGCCAATTATATTATGTTATGTTATGTTATGCTATGTTATGTTATGTTATGCTTTCTCTTAGACTTATTGCAACATTATGTATTATGTATTATGTATTATGTATAATGTATAATGTATAATGTATAATGTATTATGTATTATGTATTATGTATTATGTATTATGTATAATGTATAATGTATTATGTATAATGTATTATGTATTATGTATTATGTATAATGTATAATGTATTATGTATTATGTATTATGTATAATGTATAATGTATTATGTATAATGTATTATGTATTATGTATAATGTATTATGTATAATGTATTATGTATAATGTATTATGTATTATGTATTATGTATAATGTATTATGTATTATGTATTATGTATAATGTATTATGTATAATGTATTATGTATTATGTATTATGTATAATGTATAATGTATTATGTATTATGTATTATGTATTATGTATAATGTATAATGTATTATGTATAATGTATTATGTATTATGTATAATGTATTATGTATTATGTATTATGTATTATGTATAATGTATTATGTATTATGTATTATGTATAATGTATTATGTATTATGTATAATGTATTATGTATAATGTATTATGTATTATGTATAATGTATTATGTATAATGTATTATGTATTATGTATTATGTATAATGTATTATGTATTATGTATAATGTATTATGTATTATGTATTATGTATAATGTATTATGTATAATGTATTATGTATTATGTATAATGTATTATGTATTATGTATTATGTATTATGTATTATGTATAATGTATTATGTATTATGTATTATGTATAATGTATTATGTATAATGTATTATGTATTATGTATAATGTATTATGTATTATGTATTATGTATTATGTATAATGTATAATGTATTATGTATTATGTATAATGTATTATGTATTATGTATTATGTATTATGTATAATGTATTATGTATTATGTATTATGTATAATGTATTATCTATTGTGTATTATGTATAATGTATTATGTATTATGTATTATGTATAATGTATTATGTATTATGTATTATGTATAATGTATAATGTATTATGTATTATGTATTATGTATAATGTATTATGTATTATGTATAATGTATTATGTATTATGTATTATGTATTATGTATAATGTATTATGTATTATGTATTATGTATAATGTATTATGTTTTATGTATAATGTATAATGTATTATGTATAATGTATTATGTATAATGTATTATGTATTATGTATAATGTATTATGTATTATGTATAATGTATTATGTATTATGTATAATGTATTATGTATTATGTATTATGTATTATGTATAATGTATTATGTATTATGTATAATGTATTATGTATTATGTATAATGTATTATGTATAATGTATAATGTATTATGTATAATGTATTATGTATTATGTATAATGTATTATGTATTATGTATAATGTATAATGTATTATGTATAATGTATTATGTATTATGTATAATGTATAATGTATTATGTATAATGTATTATGTATAATGTATTATGTATTATGTATTATGTATTATGTATAATGTATAATGTATTATGTATTATGTATTATGTATTATGTATTATGTATAATGTATTATGTATTATGTATTATGTATAATGTATTATGTATAATGTATAATGTATTATGTATAATGTATAATGTATTATGTATTATGTATAATGTATAATGTATTATGTATAATGTATTATGTATTATGTATTATGTATAATGTATTATGTATAATGTATTATGTATAATGTATTATGTATAATGTATTATGTATTATGTATTATGTATAATGTATAATGTATTATGTATAATGTATTATGTATTATGTATTATGTATAATGTATTATGTATTATGTATTATGTATTATGTATAATGTATAATGTATTATGTATAATGTATTATGTATTATGTATAATGTATTATGTATTATGTATAATGTATAATGTATAATGTATAATGTATAATGTATTATGTATAATGTATTATGTATTATGTATAATGTATAATGTATAATGTATTATGTATTATGTATTATGTATTATGTATTATGTATTATGTATAATGTATTATGTATTATGTATTATGTATAATGTATTATGTATAATGTATTATGTATAATGTATAATGTATTATGTATTATGTATAATGTATAATGTATTATGTATAATGTATTATGTATTATGTATTATGTATAATGTATTATGTATTATGTATAATGTATTATGTATTATGTATTATGTATAATGTATTATGTATTATGTATTATGTATTATGTATAATGTATAATGTATTATGTATAATGTATTATGTATTATGTATAATGTATTATGTATTATGTATAATGTATAATGTATAATGTATAATGTATTATGTATAATGTATTATGTATTATGTATTATGTATAATGTATAATGTATTATGTATTATGTATTATGTATAATGTATTATGTACAGTATTATGTATTATGTATTATGTATAATGTATAATGTATAATGTATTATGTATAATGTATTATGTATTATGTATAATGTATAATGTATAATGTATTATGTATTATGTATTATGTATTATGTATTATGTATTATGTATAATGTATTATGTATAATGTATTATGTATTATGTATAATGTATAATGTATAATGTATAATGTATTATGTATTATGTATAATGTATAATGTATAATGTATAATGTATTATGTATTATGTATAATGTATTATGTATTATGTATTATGTATAATGTATTATGTATTATGTATTATGTATTATGTATAATACAGCTTATATTCCATTATAAATATGATAGCGTAACAGTGACTTGTATATCTAACTATATCAAATACTATTATCATACGCTATGGTTCAATATAATATATAGTATACCATGTCTTTTCTGTTCTTTTTTGGTCTCTTTTTGCCTCTTCTTTTCTGTTCTTTTCTTTTCTTACTATCTACTCTTGTCTGTTGCTCCCAGGGTTAATTCCTTATGCTAGGATTGCTAAAGTGGGCGTGCTTTCTATGTAATTCATTGGGTTTTTTAGCCTATTAGATTTGATGTTACCCTTTTTAACTGTACACATGTGTGTAGCACCACAGGCTATGATTATGGCTCTCAGCCGAAACATGTAAGCCATTGGTGCCACGCTCTCTTTGCTTTTACCCTGTTTGCACTGTTTACCCATGAGCTTGTGTTTGCTCAGTTTTTAAGTTGAATCCAATAAACAAACTTTTTATTCATCCAAGTGCTGCTGGGACGTCATACTCCTTTTGTTTTTGTTGCTCTTATACCAGCGTATGAGTCCCTCTGCTTTTTCCTCACTATACTGCAAGTGCCGGGTAAAGCTTCTTCGACAAACCCCCTAACATCATCACTGACGTATCTTGTGCATCCTCAATGACAGCCGCTGGCCGAGAATTGCGGATAGAGGCGGGAGATAGGGAGAACAGCAGAGGACGCTGCTGTCGGATATCCTTCCGATCTGTTTGGCTACAGACTCTCCAATCTTCAGTGCGCATCAGTACACCTCTGACGGCTGTCCTGGACGGATATCACCGAGTTAAGAAGAAGGGTGAGTGTGTTTTGTTCAAATTCCCGGTTGCCTGTAACGGCATACAATACAGGTCTTAAGGGGTTTACCATCCAGACCTTTTCCTTTATATGTATTTACAGACATATATAAACATAAAAACACAAAAATACAT